>NC_056743.1:455579867-455749147 GCF_019279795.1 Protopterus annectens
TAGCAAGCTACAATTTGGATTGCAGTTTTGCCCAGAGTTAGTTGCACTTGGATAACCTCGGCTGCACCTAGCCTGGAGGTGTGGATATCCTTAATGAATATGGACACACCTCCGCCTTTGGTGTTCCAGTCCAGGTTACATGGCCAAAAAGTGTGGTATGAGTTATAGACTGGGTAGTGCAGGGGTGCTCTCTGGAGCCTTGAACAAGGTCTCAGTCACTGCACAGAAATCAGTGTTCTCCATTTTAAGGAGTGCCTTGAGTGAGTGCATTTTGAGATTTAGACTTCTAGCATTGAGTAGCATCACCCTCAGTTTTTGCTTGCCTGTTCCTGTTACAGTGGTGAATTTGTCATTTGAACCTTGCCTAAAAAAGACACTATAGGGGTGGCAAGTATCCAGAATCCCAGGGGTGACAGGTGCAGGCCATCTCTGGCAGAGCATTGTGGTCTGTTGACCATGTCATCCCAGGCAAACAGATACTGGATCCCTTTAGAATGGCACCAGAAGCTTAGCCAATTGTTGGAGTCAATCATTTTGTCCTTGTACTGCGGCATCATTCTGGGTGATGGCAGAATGCTACTCAGGGCTAGGGTCATACCTGCCTGGGCTACAAGATCGGAAAGCTCTTCCATGTCTCTTTTCATGTAGTCCAGGGAGGTACATCTCAGGTCATTCACACCAACATGGACAATGACAGAGTCAAATTTGTACTTGTGGAGTGACCGGAGTGTGTGAGTTATGTGGCGGGACCTGGCACCCGACAGGCAGCTGACAGTAACCTTCTCTTTGTTTAGCCTGATGAGTGGGACATCAGTGTGCCTGACTATAGAGTCACCTATGACTAGTGTGTTGGGTATGTTGTTTTGCCTTATTGGCTGTGGTTGAGTGGCACACTGAGTCTGCAGGCTATGTGTCATTTGGGTTGTGTTGGGGGTGGAGGTTGCTTGCATTTCTGCTTTGGAGGTCTCTGTTGCTTGAGCAGATTATTATTGAGAGCCTCTGCAAATGTTTTTGTTTCTATGTGTGGATTTTTGTGGTGTAGATTTAGTGAGATTATGTGATGAGTGTGGTGTGGTGCAAATGTTTGCCTTCTCCTCTTGACTGTCAAGTTCAGTCTTGATTGGAGAGAGCTTTACCTCCAGTTTGGCTAGATAAGTGCATCTCTCACAGGTTGTAGTGTTGGGTGGTAGGAGGAGAGGGTTGTCTGTGTACATGAGGCAATTTCTACATTGCCCCAAGATGCCCAGATTCATCAGGTAGACAGGAGAGAACACTGGGAGCTGACCCTTGGACATGCCTGAATAAAAAAACTATTTTCCTCTAGATAAGTGAGGAAAGTGAGTACAAGAGCTGTTTTTCTCTAAGCAAGTGAGGAAAGTAAGTACTAAAACTGTTTTCCTCTAGGTAATGAGGAAGGTTGAGTGCTGTAGTAATTAGTAGCTTATTTAGTGCTTACAGCAAGTTCTGAACAAGTGCTAAGCAAATTCAAGTGCTAAAACTAAGAATCTGTATCTGGACTAAACTAGATACAGGAAAGGAGGGAAACAAGTGCAAATGTGAGCTTTTAAATCAGAAAGGTGAGAGAGATGGAAAAACTGCCCAAACGGCCAATAACTACAATTTCTGGACCAGAACCACTCCTTATGTGGTAGATAGGTTTCCTAGTGCTTACCACTCCCACTGATAAGCTAGAAGGCTTCCCTCCAACACAGAAAGCTTGGGGGGGGGGGGGGGCTCAGAAGCTTATATACAGTCCTGGATACAGCAAATTTTCAGAGATGGGTGCAATTTATTGCACAAAGCACCTCAGGAATGCATGCCATCCCATTGAAGGCATGTATGGTTGGGTTCTGTCCTCAGGTAACACTGGCAGTTAAATATATCAATCTGGGCCGAGATTATGTGGAGGAACTGCTGAAGTATCCTCAAGTCAGAAGCCTGAGACATATTTAATGCGTCCCCAGTTTCTCTCTGGTCAATCCCTGTAACAAGTATAGTAAAGGTTATACATACCCTAGTGCATAGGTTTAGGAATTTACACCCCCCCCCCAAAGTCTTCCTCTCTATTACTTTCTAAATTATTTGTCGCATCTGTATGCATTTTAGCATATTCTTGTTTTTCTTTTTTTTTTCTTTTTCAAACTATATAACTATATTTACATCTTCTTTTAAAAGCACTCTGACCAATTAACATAAAATGCTTTCATAGTAATATGATCCTTCCATAATTGCTTAATTTCTTTTTCATTCTATTCCTTTTCATTTATTCTTTTTATACCTTTTCCTATTGATATATACTCTCTATTATGATATATTTCCAGTCGTATTGACAAGTGATCTGAAAATCAATTGCAATAGTTTCTTCTTCCATTATAAGTATTCCTTCTGATACCAAAAAATAATCTATTTCAGATTTTAAAGTCCCCGTCTTGTAAGTCCATTTTATTACATATAACTAATTTTCTAATTTTATTACTTCCATCATTTTTTATGTCTTTTTCCTTTTTCTTTCCCCTTAAGTCACAGTTGAAATCTCCTGCAATTATTATAAACATATTTACAAATAATGAATCCAGTGTTTTCTAAAATGCTTTGCCCATTCTTTACTAATCATGTATACAGCAATAATTATAAATAATTTATCTTGCCGTCTTACATCAGTAATTGTCAATCTTCCCATTTTGACTGATATAACACCTACAATTTTCACTACTCTTCTCTATAGACCTACTATTCCTAAACCCCGTTAATTCCTTATGTTCCACATTTTTCCCCATTCCATATATTTATGTCTGTAATAGGTTCATAGGTTCATACTAGGCTATCTGCCCTAGGGCATTTATAAGCCTAGCCAGAATGTGTTTGGCTTTCGCCACCCATTTTAAATTTATTTTGCTATGCCCTTTTTCGAGGTTAGTATACTGTGCCTCTGTCTAACAGTGACACAGAAGTGATACCCGGGGTAAACCTACGATCTCCCATCCACTCATCAAAATTCCTCTTGAAGAGAGTCAATGAGGGACTCTGCCTAACCTGGACTGGGATTTTATTCCAGAGTGAAGGGAGCCTCTGGGTTATGAATCTGTCCCTCCAGCATGTCCTATTTATTTCAGTGCTGAGGTTCACGTCTCTCGATCGCGTAGCTCGATGGGATTTGGATTTTCTGAGGTGCAGCATGTCCATTAATTCCGGGTTGTAATGGCTTTATACATCAGGCACAGATCGCCTCTGAACAGGCGGTATGCCACTGAGTAGAGCTGGAGTTTCTTTAACCTGGCAGCATATGGCATCTGTTTGAGCCCTTTGATCCTCTTGGTGAGGAACTTTTGGGGTCTTTCCAGTTGCTGCAGGTGTCTGGTAAGGTACATCCCAAAAGGGGCATTGTACTCAATTATGGGCCTGATGAGGGATGAGTAAAGAGGCACGATGACCTCCCCTGATCTAGATGTGAGTCCCTTCATGATTAGGTGGGCTATATAAAATGTTTTTCTAACGACTTTGGCCACGTGGTTGTCAAATGAGAGATTGCCATCAATGTGGGTCCCCAGGTCCCTAATTACTACTTCTGTACTTAATGGATTACCACCTATGTGGTAATTTGTGGGCACTTTGTTTTTGCCAAAGGGGATGACTATACACTTTTTGGCATTTAGCTTGAGGCCATGGCTCTGGCACCAGTTGTCTGTTTCTATGAGGCCCTTTTGGAGGATGCTTGTGTCGGCTGGAGAGTCGATTATGGCGCCCAGTTTGCAGTCATCTGCGAACTTGGTCAGCCACAGTCCTTCCGTGTTGGCCTGTACCTCCGAGAAATATATACCGAACAAGAGAGGTCCCAGGACTGAGCCTTGTGGGACACAACTTGTAACTGGTTTGGAGTCTGACATGGCTCCAGCAATTCTAACCATGTGGATTCTGTCCTTGAGCCAGTTTGCAATCCATCTAGTGACATAGGGGTTTATATTTAAGCTGGTGAGCTTATCTATAATGCCCGAGTGGGGTATTGTATCGAAGGCTTTTGCGAGGTCCAGGTAGGCTGTGTGGACCACCTTCCCCTCGTCAATGGCCTTAGTGACTGTTTCAAAGAAATCAACCAGGTTTAAGAGGCAGGATCTGCTCTTAACAAAGCCGAACTGGGTAGGATCCAGTGTCTGTAGGTCCCCAATATCTTTATTTATGAGGTCCATGATGATCCTTTCCATAGCTTTGCAGACCAAGCTAGTCAGGCTTATGGGGCGATAGTTTCCAGGATACGTTGAGGCACCACCTTTATGGAGAGGGACCACTGTTGCTGTACGCCACTCTTTGGGCACATATCCTGTAGTAAGGCTGAGATTGAACAGTAGTTTTATGTTTGGGTTTAGCTCTTCTTGGAGTTCATGTAGGACGCAGCCCGGGACACCGTCTGGTCCCATTGATGCTGTGTTTTTTGCTTTGGAGAGGGTGGCTCTTACCTGATCATCTGAGATGTCAGGGGGGCAGCACTCTGCTGGGATAGATATTTGCCCTTTTGGTGGGGAGGGGGGGAGTTTGCACTGAACCTGTCAGCTAGGATGTTGGCAATGTCTGTGGGTTCGGTGTATTTTTTGTCATTTTGGACTAATTCTGAGCATATCTGGGGATTACCACCCAGGTTCCTAACATAACTAAAGAAAGCCTTGTAATTATCCTTAGTGTCCTGTGCAATTTTTCTCCCGAAGCTGGCCTTAGACAATTTTATGAGTGCCCATAGTTTTTTGCTAATACTGATCAGTGATGCCTTCCCTTTTTGGGATTTTGCTCTATCATTTAGTAGCTTCCTCCTTCTTTTGTATAGTTTGTTTATGGCTGGGGTCCACCAGACAGGACGTCTGCCTTTGGAGGATTGGGTCTTGGTTTTATTTGGGATTGCATGATCCATGCATTCCTGAAGGTGTTCATAGAATGTGTTTATAAAGGATTCTGCGGTCTGGGCCATATTTTCCACAGGCCCGGGGGCTTTGAAGGATTCCACCTCCGTTTTGAGGAGTGTGAAATTTGCTTTAGAGACATTTTTCACTGTGGTTTTCTGGGCAGGGGGTGGGGTCGGGATGTGAATATCCAGTGAGATTAGTTTATGGTCTGATCTTACCAGTGAGGGATACACTTCTGGTCTGGAGCATAGAGTCCCCATGTTGGTGATGATCAGGTCCAGTATGTTTTACCCTCTTGTGGGAGTGGTAACAAGTTGTTCCATAGCATTTGAGTTTATAAATTCTAGGAACCTTTGGGCTAGGGTGTTGTAGCTAGAGTAATGCTCCCAGTCTATGTTTGGGTAGTTGAAGTCGCCCAATATGATGGTGTTTGGAGAGACCTTCATATTTTCCAGTGTTCTCAGGAAGGCCAAGTGGGGTTCCTGGGTTTGGGAGGGTGGTCTGTAGCAGGCTATAAACTGGAAGGCAGTTTTACCCACTGTTAGTTGCACATGGATAGTCTCTGATGCTTCGTGCTTTGCCACCAACCTGGAGGTGTGGGTATCTTTGATGAATATCGATACTCCCCCTCCTTTTGTTATTCGGTCCAAGTTTTGGGGCCGAAAAGCATGGTATGAGGTATAACCTGGTAGTGCTGGGGTGCTCTCGGGAGCTCTGAACCAGATTTCTGTTACTGCACAGATATCGATGTTCTCCATGCTAAGGAGAGTTTCGAAAAGTGCATCTTGAGGTTTAGACTTCTGGCATTGAGTAGCATTACTCTTAGTTTCTTATCCCTTGTGATACCTATGGAGGTGGGTTTGTCTTTTGAGCCTTGCCTAAAAAGGCACTATGGGGGTAGCAAGAGCCTTTGCCAATATCCGAAAGCCCAGGGGTGACAGGTGCAAGCCGTCCCTAGCGAAGCATCGTGGCTTGTCGAGCATATCATCCCAAGCTGACAGGCACTGGATCCCCTTTGAATGACACCAGTACTTAAGCCAATTGTTGAAATTAATCATCTTGTCTTCATATTGTGGCATCATTCTTGGTAAGGTTAAGATGCTACTCAAGGTCAGGGTCATACCAGCCTGGGCTACATGCTCAGAGAGCTCCTCTATGTCTCTTTTCATGTAGTCCAGGGAGGTACGTCCCAGGTCATTCACACCAGCATGGACAATGACTGAGTCATATTTGTACTTGCCTTGGAGTGACCTGAGTGCTTGTGTTATGTGGCGGATCCTAGCACCCAACAGGCTGCTCACCATGACCCTCTCCTTGTTCAGCCTGGTGAGCGGGATGTCAGTGTGCCTGATGATAGTCACCTATTACAAGTGTATCAGGTGTGTTGTTTAGTCTTAAGGGCTGTGACTGTTCGGCGCACTGGCTTTGTGAGTTATGTGTTGCACGTGTTTTGTTTTGGGGTAGCAGTTGCTTGGGTGTCTGCTTTTAAGGTCTCTGCTGCTTAGGCAGATCTTTATTTAGAGCCTCAGAGTATGTTTTTGTGTGATTATGTGTTTGGTTTGCTGTCGTGGTAGGTCTATGTGAGACTGGAATTGTAGTGAGTGTGGTTTCCTTCTCCTCCTGACTGGTTATGCCAGTACTGAGTTGAGAGAACTTAGCCTCCAGTTTGGCTATATGGTTGCATCTCTCACGTGTTGGAATTTGTTGGGAGGAGGAGAGAGTTGTCTGTGTACATGAGGCAGTTGTAACATTGCCTCAAGATTCCCAGATTCACCAGCTGGACCGGAGAGGAGATTGACAACTGACCTTTGGACATGCTAGAATAATATTGGGAATTCCTTTATAATTGAAAACAAGGGCCAGTGGGGAGTGAGGGTGTAGTGCTTTTAATTTTTAGTGCTGACTTATATAATTGCTTTAGTGAGCAAGTGCCAGGTAACTTAAGTGCAATGTGTTACAGGTAACTTAAATGCAAAAACGACAAACAGTAACTTTCTTTCAAATGAAACAAGGAAATAAGTACAGTAAGCAATGCAGATATCACTAGTGATCCACATAAGTGCTGAGAAGCCGCGTATTAGGTGGAATTAGCGTTCCAGGGAAATAACAAGCAAACAAACAACAAGCATATAAACAAAGCTAGATTCAGCAGGCCTGGATCTAGTCTATGCTACAGCAAACAAGGTGTACCAATTTCAGTAAGATACAGTTCAAATATTCAGGCACTGTAAATCTTTAACAAGAAATTCCCAGCTCAGAAGGGCAGAGTCCAGCCTCTTCTCCCACAAGAGTGGAGACCACAAACCTTCTTAATGTAAAATAACTGGCCTGAAGCCCAAGTGCTTAAACCAGAACTAATACACTTTAAGAATAACAGACACTGGGCTCTCAATCAGCAGTTCCCAACTTAGAAGGATGAAAGCTACCTGTCCTGCCACCACAGTGCATGCCACAAACCTTCCTAATGTAAAACAACTGGTCTGAAGCCCAAGTGCTTAATCCAAAAGACTTAGAATGATAGCTACACTTTAATCAAGTTACTACCAAGCAGTAATAAATACAATTGAATACTTTAGAGAATGCCTGGATTAGTGCTCAAGTTACACAAACAAAGCTAGATCCAGCAGGCCCGAATCCAGTCTATGCCACAGCAAATAAGGCGCACCAACTTCAGTAAGAAGCAATTCAGATATGCATGCACTATAAGCCTTTAACCAGAAATTCCCAGCTCAGAAGGGCAGAGTCCAGCCTCTCCTCCCACAAGAGTGCAGACCACGAACCCTCTTAATGTAAAATAACTGGCCTGAAAGCCCAAGTGCTTAAACCAGAATTAATACACTTTTAGAATAACAGACACCAAGCCCTCAATCAGCAGTTCCCAACCTAGAAGGATGTAAGCTACCTGTTCTGCCACTACAGTGCAGACCACTTAAAAACCTCAGCTTTGGCCAGCTAAGAACTAGCTGTATTCAACTGGACGTATAAGAGAATTTAAGTACCTTTATCTGCACTTTTTTTTTTTCAAAAAATACAGTATTTAAATTGATTTTAACTGTGTTGCAGGAATATTAAATTACTAGCAAATAATAAAATTCAGCAAACACTGACTAACTTCCAGTTCAGTTAATATTCCTGCAACACAGTTAAAATCAATTTAAATACTGTATTTTTTGAAAACAAAAGTGCAGATAAAGATACTTAATGTGTCAGAATTCTTCTATCTTCTAGAATAATTGTATGAATATCACATTTGTTGCACCATTCCAAAAGTGCTGTCCTAGTAATATTTTTCATAATATTAACATTCAGTGAAAGATTTCTTAAATTATTCCTTTCCCTGTTTCGTGGATTAGGAGATGCCTTCCTATACTAATTTTTTATAAGAAAAACTTTATCCATTTCCTTTCTCCTGTTCTTTTACATTAATGGCTTTAATTTTTCTTTTTCTTTTTTTAACTATTGTTCCAACTGACTTTGTTTCTCCTTCTAACCATTTTCCAGCGTGTAGCTTGGTCATCAGTAACTTCTGATTCTTTCTCTAATTCATCTCCTTTTATCAGTATCTCCTCTTGTCTGAAGTTTCTTCTATCTCATCTTCAGTCCTATCTTGTTCTCTCTTTACTCTGATTTATATTTTGCCTTCTGTCCTGTTTAATCACACATATAACCTTTCTTTTTGTCACAACTATTAACTAAGTGTCCTTTTCCACAAAAATAGCATGTCTTTTGTTGTCCCCAGTATGTTAACACCCCTACTGCCATCAACATTTATAACACTTGGGATATGTATTATTTTTTTCAATTTCCATTTTTTAATAACATTACAATACCAATGACCCAGACAATAAACCCCCATTATCATAAACTTTTGAAATGTCTATTATTTCATATATTTTTAAATGTTCTTTAAAGTCTTTATTTCTACTTCAGTTCAAAACTGTATATGAATTTTCTTTTTAGCCTCTTGAAAATATATTTTTATTATATATTCATTCCAAGGATTGTCATTTTGACTTTTTTCATATCCACACAAAGATCTCTCCATACCTTAGATAGTCTCAAAGAAAATGTCATAAAATGGTCTTTGTAAATCAAAATAAATGCTCTTACCTCTTGCACTTTTACACCCAAAGGTAAACATGGCATTGTCCAGTAACTCATATCTGTTCAATTCTTCTTGTTTGCTTTGTATTTTTACCACAACATTTCTTTTCACACTGCCCTATTTTTTTTTCTCACTCATTCCTTTTTGTCTAGCTGCTTATTATCTCTGTGTACGTTTTCTTTGACTTTCCACTGCTTCCTTCTGGTGTTGCTTTTCTGTCTCCATCTATTTTTTTCCATAATATCCCCTCATAAAACCTCATTCTCTGGCTCACTTAGGTTGAACATTTCTTGAAGAATATCATCTCACAACCCTCCTGAATGGAGGTTTGTAACTATACATTCCTCTCCAACTATCTCCTCAGTCCAGTCAAACAGCTTTCTTTGAAATGCTTCTTCCGAGTCTTCTACAGCTGCACTGCTCGCTTTTTGTGAGCTGGCATTCGCCTCCGCTTCCTTCTGTTGATCTTCCTTCTCATGTACCATCCTCCCAGCTATCTGTGCACCAGGAATGGGATGTGCACATGTACTTGTGTACAACACCGCAGTGAGTGCCAATTGTGAGTAGGGAAGAGGTTCTCCAATGCCCTGCCCAAATTTCCCCAAGTAGTATAAATACCACATTGTGTCACCCCTGAAAAGAGGCTACTAGGTTAGCACAACTAACCTGGTCAACAAAGCATAAATAAATAGAATTTCCCATTTCAAGTTATGCATCCTTTGTTTTATGTTTTGCTGGTGATGGATGACTGTATAAAGCCACAGTATAAACATGCCAGATATATAGGCTTACTGCTTTTACTGACCATTGCTTTACTGAATAATACCATGTTGTATATGTTGACTATGATGTACAAGCTTAGTCTATATCCTAACCACTTCACATTCTTGTTACCCCATTCTGTCTAGTTCATTGCAAATTAAACAGGCTTATGTATGTTTTTTTTTTTTTAGTTTAGTCCCATTAATTCAGTGGCCTCTTCACGGGACACCTGAGCTGGTCCTCATACTGACTAGAGGAAATTTGAGCAGGGCACCAGTGAAATTCCTGTATTCTTCGTGACTAGATGGCATCAGAGGTATGAGGCTGGTGCAGGAAGTATGCAAATTGTGGAAGAAGAGGTGCAAGATATGGCCTTCAATTCCAATATTTTTAATCTCAGAATGCAGTAATCCAGGAGAATCATGCTGTCAGTATGGTAATTTCATTCATGGTAGATTCTAGGAGGCCATCTTAATTACTATGATTAAAGATGAGCCAGGAAATAACAGAACATCAGGAGCTGATTTTGAAAATGCAGCTTGCTTATGGAAGGAACTGAATCAGATGATTGCATTGCAAGACAGACATCTTGACCTGGAAAAACAGGAGAAACAGACACTGGGGGAAGTACTTGCTTTTTTGAGTGAAACTGTTCAGTATTCATATGCAGCAGTAGTTGAAGTTAAAGGAAATTGCAGGAAAAAAATCAATGGTTAGAATTAAATTTAATAAAAACATTTCAACAGACCAATTCTTTATATGGGGTAAAAATAACCGAGCCTTTAGAGTTTAACGATCATGCAATGCGTGTCTCATACGAGTAGAAGAACTGGTTGCAAAGGATTTTATCTGTGCTTTTTTCACCTCATTCCTCTTGCTAAGACTGGGCAAGTATTCATTCACCATTTCCCCATCTGAGGACACTGGGACAAGGAGTAAAAGCATGACCTGTGTGTCTCTCTGTGCCTGTCTTTTCAAAGGTAAGGTGGATAGCACTGAGTATATTTAAAGATTTGTAAGGCATTAGAGACCAACATCAAAAAACATTGATCTTTGTCCCTCTGGTGTGTTGGAAGATTAGCTCATGGAAATGTGCTGATACCTTTCATTTACATAATACAGAAAGTGGTGGTGGTGCAGCTGTAGAGTTGTTGCCTCACAGCAAGAGGTTCTCCCATTCGATTCTCAGCTGCAGCACCTTCTGTGTGGAGTCTGCATGTCCTCCCCCATGGTCAAGTGGCGTTCGAAAGACATGCGTAGAATGGGCATGCCTTCGTTGTAGGTTGGGCATCGAGCTGGCACCTCGGCATCCGTAAAAAATCTACTACCAATCATTAGAGGACCGAGTTCCACTGTGGCAACCCCTAACCGGGAAATGCCAAAAGAAGAACAACAACAACAATACAGAAAGAAATGTGAATCCCTTTAATGGGTAGCACCTGTGAAATTCCTTCTTTGTTATCAAAGTAACAATTATTTTGTATTATGCTGGTTTGTCATGCAATAATCTGGGTGTGAAAATGTGCATGAAGTTCTTTATTTCAAAGTACAGATGTAATTTGGTGTAGGAGACAATCTAGACAAAACTGTAGAAGGCAGTGTGTGAGGTTTGTCTCTAATTTATTGCATAATTTGTTTGTGTAAACTGAAAAATGTGCTTTTGCAACAAGAGTAGAGAAACTTCTTATGTTGTTGTACTGCCTCACACCAGCTTCTCTAATATTATAAACTTGGATTACTTTGTCTGCCTGCACAGCATGGCAAAACAACTGTACTGTCAGGGGAGGTGGGATGTTTGCAGCATGTTGATTGAGCACTTTTTACAAGGAATATACAAGTTGCACATCTTTCATACATGATGTCACATATCAGTTTTACTAGTCTGTAGACTCTACACTTGACCACCTCTGCTTTGTTCAATTAAATTATGTTTAGTGTATAGACTGCTGTGATTATGCTCAGAATTCTGGAAAAAAACAACTTCATTAGCTACCTTTCTGAGATAAGACAGGCGCTTAAAGTTTTGTTAAGCATCTTTCAGACCTGTTAATCTCTTGTCTCACATTAAAGCATAAACGGAACAGAGAAGAAAACCTGTAACATGCTTTGGTTGACACAGTTCTTTCTGTTTGTGTGTGTATGTGTGGGGGGAGAAAATGTATTTCAGCTTTTTACGGTATCATAGATGGAGTTCATTTCTGGCTACTCTGCATACCTCTCAACTGTGAATGATTTTCAGTCCAATTTTATCTCCATCCCTCTTGATCCACCCTAAAACTGGTGACACTTGGAGAAAAGAGAATCACTTGCACTTAAATAATAACAATTAATAGAGTTATAGACTTTTTACTTCAGAAAATTGGTATTAATTCACATTCTTTTAATCATTCAGTGTTTTACATTAATATTGCTATTTTAAAAGCATCTCTAATTATTTCAGGATTTGTCCCTGATTTGTTTGAGAGCTATGGTCAACCTCAGTAAGAAGCTGAGATCCCTCATAAAATCCTGCAAAGCTAGTTACGAAAACAAAATTGTCACTGACTCTAAAGACAACCGCAAAGCATTCTATAGCTATGTCAAGAAACTCAATGGGAACACTCAGATCTGCTCTGAGTTACAGCACAATGGCACTAAATATACAGAACCAACCGATATTGCCAACCTCCTAGCAGATATATTCAGTGCTAACTTTACCCCCCCTCTCACCCCCTAGAGGGCCCATCTCTATACCGGAAGAATGCAAAGTTCCTATAATCACGGCTGCACAGGTAAAAAACACACTCTTCAAAGCCAAGAACACAGCATCCATGGGACCTGACAATATCCCAGGCTGCATTCTACATGAACTACAGAATGAACTGGCACCCTACCTAAGTACCATGTTCAATCATAGTCTCACCTCAGGCTTTGTACCCACTGAATGGTGCACCACGATGGTTATCCCACTCTACAAAGGTGGAGCCACAACAGACCCCGGGAACTACCACCCCATTAGTCTGACAAGCCTGGTCTGCAAGGCCATGGAACGTATCATCATGGAACTCATAAACAAAGACATTGGTAATCTCCAAACTCTGGACCCTACCCAGTTTGGATTTGTAAAAGGCAGATCATGTCTCCTAAACCTGATTGACTTCTTTGAAGCAGTCACCAAAGCCATAGATGAGGGTAAAATGGTTCACACAGCTTATCTAGATCTCACCAAGGCTTTTGACACCATCCCCCACTCTGGAATTATAGATAAGCTCACTAAACTAGGTATAAATCCCTATGTCACAAGATGGGTTGCCAACTGGCTCATGGACAGAACCCACAATGTGAAAGTAGGATTCGAAATCCGACTTCAGACCAGTGACAAGTGGAGTACCACAGGGTTCAGTCCTGGTTCCTCTCCTGTTTGGTATGTACTTCTCTGAAGTGCAGGCTAACACAGAAGGTCTTTGGCTAACAAAGTTTGCAGATGACTGCAAACCTGGAGCCATAATCGAAACTCCTAACGATGTGGACAAACTACAAAAGGGCCTCACTGAGACAGATACCTGGTGTCAAAGCCATGGCCTGAAGCTCAATGCCAAAAAGTGTATTGTCATCCCCTTTGGTAAAAACTCTGTACCCATGAACTACCACATAGCTGGTAGTGTACTTAATGCCGAAAATGTGATAGAGACCTTGGGACACAGGTGGACAGTAGTCTCTCCTTTAATAATCACATCGCCACAGTGGTCAGGAAATCCTTCTACATGACTCATCTCATCACAAAAGGATTGTCATCCAGAAAAAAAGAGGTCATTGTTCCCCTCTACTCATCACTCATTAGATCCATTATAGAGTACAATGCCCCTTTTGGTATGTACCTCACAAGACATCAACAACTGGAAAGACCACAGAAATACCTCACAAAGAGGATTACTGGCCTCAAACAGATGTCCTACACAGACCGTCTAAAAAAACTACAGCTTTACTCCATCGCATATTACCTACTCAGGGGCGATCTCTGCCTAACATACAAAGCTATGTCAAACCCAGAGCTGTTGGACATGCTCTACTTAAAGAAATCCCAATCCCTCCGAGCTACATGCTCTAGGGACCTAAACCTTGTCACCACAATAAACAGAACATGCTGGAGGGATAGATTCCTGTCCCAGAGACTTCCCATACTCTGGAACAGACTACCTATCTATGTCAAACAGAGCTCTTCATTTGCACTCTTCAAGAAAAATCTTGATGATTGAATGAGAAATTCACCCCAGGGATCACTTCTGTGGCTCTGCTCGACAGGGGCACAGCAAAATCATTTTCTTGGGTGGCGAAAGCCAGGGTACATTTTTTGGCTAGGCTTATATAGGCCCTAGGGCCAATAGCCTAGTACCTACCTATGAACCTATGCTGTGTGTGAGACAGTGCTAAGAGTATTACGGCATTTAAAGCTGTAAACCACATCACACTCCAACACTTTTTTGCTGTAAGTCGCAGTAGTTTATCAGAGCAGTTAAAGATCTGTGTAAAACAAAACAAAACAAAAAACAAAATCATGATCAGTTCTCTTTGATCATAACTTGCTTGTGTGTTTCCCTGTGGATGTCAAAACTCACCTGTCAAGCTTCACTGTGCTCTGCTCTTAAGGTAAATTTCTTAACAGTCATGTTTTAAAAACATACAGTTCTGATCGAAGACTGATTGTAATCTTTTATACCTGCGATGGCTTAATAAGGTATCGATTTTACTCTCTTGTCCTGCATGTGATAGTGATATCCCTAAACTACTGATGTCTCACTCTTGCCTGTTTACACCATCTTGTTTGATGCATTCTGGGTAGCTTTTATGGATATACACTTCAACCACTCTTTTAGCAGCATGATCTAGTCATCTAAAACTCCGTCCATGAAGAAGTTTTCCTTTGACTGCATGGACTAGCTGTCACACCTGTTACACCCACCATCTGCTGATCATCAGCCCTCTACGATCAGTTATCTCTTTCATTCTCAGAAGAGCAAGAGTCAATCAGGGGCCATCATTAACCCCCTCCCCCCACAGCTGATCAGAAGGCATTCTACATCTTTTCCTATGAATGTACACATTCCTTCCTATGCCCCATGAAAGCTGCTACACAGATGCAGCATATTTGACCCCTCAGTACTACGTGCTGTGAGCCTCCCTCTCTAGTAGGTATTGGTATTGTATATGGCCTATTCACCTCCTCCTAGGTTGTGCATACCAGTATCAACTATTCACTTCCATCCTACCCATCTGTCTCCAATAGCACCAAAGACACTATCTATATTAAGTCACATACTACCTATCTTAATCTACTAGAGTCCCAAAACCGTCCAACTCAATACTAAGAAAGATAGATGTGATAAAGCAGTGTGCAGTATTAGAACAAACTAGGATCTATCATGCACTATTGCAAATAAATTAAAAATTTCAGCACAGGCGGAAAAACTTAGAAGATACACAGATAAATATAAAGGAAAAGTACAAAATAGGCAATTTAGTGATGACCCAAAAAAGTTTTATAGAGAATTGGGAAATGAGGTAAAAGGAATTGAAAGACCGCCAAAAAAAGAAGAAATAGATGCATTTTGGAGAAGTATCTATAAAGATCCTGTGGAACACAAAAAGATGCTAAATGGATAAAAGAAGTAAAAGAAAGAATAAGAGGTTTAAAGGTACAGAATATGAAATGGGATCAAGTAACGGCCAGACAGATTGAAACAAAGTTAAGAAAAAAACTCTAATTGGAATGGTTATGCAACAAAAGCAAAAATCTTGGCTAAGCATTGGAGGAACAAACCCATATATACTAAAAGCCCCTGACCAGTCCAAACAGGCAGATAAAACAATTAATACTTCAAAGGCTAAATTTGAAGAAAAAATAGCTTCTCAGACAAAGCACAACCACAAAGCTTTCTACATCTATGTTTGTAGTCTCAGAGAAAATGGACAACAATGCACATAACTTATTGTAAATGACATTACCCATACTGAACCCTAAAAATATAAAGCAATTAAGAGAAGTGTCACTGTTAGAAGACTACAGAAGAGGGAATAGATCAACAAAAACACTAAGAAAGATAGATGTGATAAAACCAATGCGCGGTATTAGAACAGATCAGGATATATCATGCACTATTGCAAATGAATTAAAATATTAGCACAGGCGGAAAAACTTAGAAGATACACTTATAAATGTCTGGCCTTCAATCTCCTGTGTGGACACAGGACATACACAGATAAATATAAAGGAAAAGTACAAAATAGGCAATTTATTGATGACCCAAAAAAGTGTTATAGAGCATTGGGAAATGAGGTTAAAGGAATTGAAAGACCACCAAAAAAAGAAGAAATAGATGCATTTTGGAGAAGTATCTATGAAGATCCTGTGGAACACAAATATGCTAAATGGATAAAAGAAGTAAAAGAAAGAATAAGAGGTTTAAAGGTACAGAATATGAAATGGGGTGAAGTAACAGCCAAAAACAAACACCTCCAATTCTCCAATAAAGACTTTAAATACACAAATACCAGAACACAAACAGTAAACTGTTTGATAAAACTTTTAATTCTGGTACCTCGGCCTTCGCCTTCTCCTGGAATACATTTTAAAAAATCAAACAACACCCCTTTTATACCACATGCAATTAAGTGATTAATTCACCCTGTTTAAACAATTTATCCATTGACTCAACCAAATTACTTCATTATGAAGTTTCCAACTTCACTTTTGTGATGATTTCTAACTTCATTGAACATACTGCCAATAGCATTACACAAAAGTATTGTAAATCCTAAACACTAGAAATTCTACTGACTTTTGTATATTACCTTATTCAACTGGTAGAATATGACTACTATTCATAAATAACATACATTTTTACAATGATAAAACACTTGCTATAAATGCCTATAACATACAAATATTATTAAATTCATATACAAAATTCAATCTGGAAAAATTTTTTAATCTGGAAAAAATTTTTGATATAATATTCATTTTAAATTTCCATATTCATGCCATTTGGAAACAATGTTTTATAATTGAGAATAAACCTGGATTCCATTTCTAATAATTTATCCCGAAAAACTGCCTCATTACCAAAATTGCTAGGTTTCCCCAACACACAAAAAATAAATCCCTCAGAATTATAGACACATAACTTGCCTTCTGACGACATTTAAGCTATACATGGGAATTGATACTGACAGAGTTTATAGTCATTTAGAAGAAAACTCAATTATGGCAGTAGTGCAAAAGGGCAATAAAAGAAAGTCATATGGAACAAAGGATCATTTGTTGTTAAATAAAGTCATAGTGGAGAACTGCAAAAAGGGGAAGAATCTAAGTATGGCATGGATTGACTTCATAAAATCATTTGATCGTATCCCTCATTCATGGATTAAAGTGTGCTTAAAAATGTATAAGATGTATCCTATACTGATCGACTATGTTACAATGACCATGAAACAATGGCAGACCACTTTGCAATACAAAGGGTGGGAGGTTGGCATAATGGTTAAAGTGTTTACCTTATAAACACAGGGTACGGGGTTTAATTCTGACATGGGGTAATTGGCTAGGCTTATAATAGCCCACATGGGCAGTTAGCCTAGTACTAATCTATGAACCTATGAACTAAACCATGATAAAGGACAAATTACTATCACAGGGATAAAAATTCAAAGGGAGATATTCCAGGGTGAATCTCTGCCACTGTTGCTATTCTGCCTTGTCCTTAATCCATTAAGCTGCCTACTTAACAGCTTAGGCTATGGCTATAATTTGGCTCCTAGAAAACAACAAAGTCTAAAGACTTTTCATCTTCTGTTTGTTGATGATTTAAAACTGCATAGCTCATCAGATGAGGAACCGAAAGCACAACTGCAGGTTGTTAAAAACTTTTTCAGATGATATTAGAATGCCATTTGGTCTTGATAAATGTGCAAAAGCAACCTTTAAAGCAGCAAAACAACAGTTTGGGACAAGAATGTGATATAGAAGAACCTGAGCAAGAGGGAGTGTATAAGTACTTGGGCATTGATGGAGGATCAGCAATAAACAAATAAAGCATGAACAAATGCGAGCAAAACTTAGTGCGGAATATTTTAGAAAACTTAAATTAATCCTGAAAACAGCATTGACATCTAGGAACAAAATCCAGGCTATAAACCAATTTGCTCTTCCTGTTCTAACTTAGAGTTTTGGAGTGATTGATTGTCCCCAAAACATGTTGGATAGATAAGATATTAAAACAAGAAGGATGCTTCATGCTCACCAAATGATCTATAAAAATCATTGCATACTAAGATTATATATTTCCTGTTCCGAAGGAGGGATGGGCCTCCTTGAAAGTGATTAAATGTATAGATCTGCAATCATGTGACTCCACACATATCTGCTGACCTCACAAGCCCCAAACGTAGTGAAAGTTTTGAAACATGAATAGAATAAATCTAAGATGACTTCCCTGCTTAATTTAGCAGAAGCATATCGGCATCAAGCAGGAATGGAAATCAAACCAGAAGTAGATAAAAATCAGGCAGCAACTGAATGTGCCAAAAAACAAACAAACAAAATAATATAAGGTGAAGGATCAGATGTAAAGGCAAGAAATGTGGAAAATGCATAAATATAGTTGCAAGTATAGTAAACTTCTGGAAGAACCTCATGTTGATCAGAAATTAACGCAGGAATGGTTAAGGAGAGGTGAATTCAAACCAAATTATGAAAGGTTAATATTGACGGCACAAGACAGTGGGCATTGGTTTACAAAGTTCATTGAACATGTGGGAGAAACAGACAAATGTAGGTTTTGTAAAACTGAATTGGAAACAGTTGCACATCTCGTTGCTGGTTGTGACATACTAATGGCAGAAGGGCTGTATACTGAAAGGCATAATAATGTGGTGAGACTGTTGCACTGGGGATTGTGCAAATATTACGATTTTGGAGTGGCTGAAAAACACTGGAAACATGAGCCACAAAGCATCATAGAAAATGATGAAGTCTACATCACATGGGATCATCCATTACCAACAATTCAAAAGATAGATGCTAGAAAACTGGATATAGTAGTCCAAGAAAAGAAGACAAGAGTACCATTGATCATTGAAATTGACACGCCCAATGACAATGTCCTGTGTACAGAGAGAAACAAAGTTATAAAATATCAGGATCTGCAAGCAAAAACAAGAGCAATGTGGAAGAAGGATATCCAGATAGTTTCAATAGTAGTAGTAGAAGCAATGGGTCTTATAAAAAAAAGAGTCTACAATCATATTCAGATACACTACCAATACATGTAACTCCATACGAACTACAGAATGAGTCATTACTGGGCACGTAGCAGGTGCTGCAAAGAGCACTTTTGGATGACATCAGAGTGAAACAATACTAATTTCATGAACTTTAATCGTACTTTGACTTAAGAATGGGGTCCATTCCCGTCATAGTATTAAAAATCCAAAAGGATCTGGAGAAATTAAAAAGACAGAAACCCTAACAGGTTCAGCTCAAATTTCTTCCCCCACTCCCCCCATGATAGTCCAGGGAAAAAACACACAACACAATCACCCCCCAAACCATCACTGGGGAACAGGTCATCAATGCTCTTTCCAAGGCCAAAAACACTGCATCAATGGGCTTCGATAACATCCCGGAATATTGAATAAATAGCATGAAATATGACCTCACTGGTCCACTTGAATCACTTTTCAACTGGAGATTTAATTCAGGTTTTGTGCCCAAGGAATGGAAGATGGCTACAGTCATTCCCCTGCACAAAGGTGGTCCAGCCACTGATCCAGGTAACTACAGGCACATAGTTCTTACTAGTCTCATACGTAAGGTCATGGAATGAATCATCATGGACATGATAAATGAGGACATAGGTAGCCTGCAAATGCAAGACCCATCACAGTTCAGCTTTTTTAAAGGATGGTCATGTCTATTAAATCTGGTGGACTTTTTTGAGAGGATCACCAAAATATTGGATGAAGGTAACTGTGTACACAGCTTACCTTGACCTGGCCAAGGCTTTTGATACAATAACCCACTCAGGCATTATAGACAAGCTCACTTATTTAGGTATAAATCCTATTATCACCTTCTGGATAACCAATGAACCCAGGAGGTCAAGATAGGTGAGATCACCTCCACCAAGAGGCAGGTCATGAGAGGAGTCCCTCAGTGCTAGGTACTGGCTCCACTCCTTTTTGGCATATTTCTCAGAAATGCAAGCAAACATTGAAGGTTTATGGCTAATTTTGCAGATGATTGCAAACTGGGAGTTATCAACTCCACAGCAGACACTAGCATTCTTCAAAAAGGTATGTTTCTGACTAGCAAATGGTGCCAAAGCCATGGACTTAAATTCAATGCTAAGAAATGCATAATTGTACCCTTTGAGAAGTCAACCATCCAAGCTATTTACCATGTTGATAATACATCCCTAATAGTCAACCCAGTGGTCAGGGTCCTGGGTAAGCATGTTGACAGTAACCTTGCCTTCAACCACCATGTGGCCATAGTGGTGAGGAAATCCTTTTATGTTGTACAACATATAAGTAAGGGTATGGCATTTAAGTCCAAAGAGATCATTATCATGCTGTACTCTGGCCTTATCAGACCAATCATAACGTACTCTGCTCCCTTTGGTATGTACCTGACCTGGCATATGCAGCAACTAGAGTGACCTCAAAGGTTCCTTACAAAAGAATATGAGGTATAATAAATCTGCCTTATGCAGAGCAACTTAAAGCCCTTTCCCTCTACTCAGTTTCTATAGATTGCTGAAGGGGGGGGGGTGATCTATGCTTGGATTACAAGGCATCCCCAAACCCCACATTTATGAGTCTCCTATATATTTGTAAGTCAGCGTATCAGAAGTACATCATCTAGGGACATGAATTTTGTATGTGACTTAAACAGAATATGCTGGAGTGACAGATGTGTCCCAGAGACTGTCCCTGCTATGGAGCAGCCCATCCATGTGAAGTGGAGTTTGTCTGTTACCTAGTTTAAGCACAACCTAGACCAGTGGATGGGGAATAGGAAATTTACACTGAGCCTAGCACCCCTTATGGAAAATAGTAGCTTATAAATGCCTGGCCTTCAATCTCCTGTGTGGACACAGGACATCATTATTCTTTTGGGAGGACTTGGCTAGGCTTAGACAGGCCCCTAGGGACATTAGCCTAGTAACAGTCTATGAATCTGTGGGCTGTAGCCAGGACATCATTCATACAGCAGAGAAACCTGGTTATTCCTCTCCACATTTGCCCTTAGTGTTTTGACAAAATACTGTACTGCATAGCGGCATATGGTGAGCTAAATTCCACGATACAATTTGCACAGATGTTTTTAGATTTATTTTGGATATTTTTTAAATAAAAAGCTTTGTAAACATTTTATTAAAACTATGGCCCAAATAAATCTAGCTGCATGACTTCAATTAAGGTGACTGTCCATAGATTCTAATGGATTCCTCTCTGCACATGTACAACTTGCATCCATTAAAGTCTATGGACGGCTCTCATATTTTTCCCCTCAAATAATGTCATCGAGGTTAAAGATCGTTGTTGAACCTCAGTGTTGCTGGTGTAGGGAAAACAAATTTTGTGAAGTTTTTTGTTTTTTTTTCCCCTGAAATCAGAAAACAGTCACCGATACAATGAAGATGGAGAACAGCACTTGATGGTAAGTCATGAAAGGCTGACAAAACCCTTTAAGCATAACTCTCAAAAACCCACCATTTCCAAAATGTGGAATACTATATCTCTTAATGTAAAACTAATGGAGAAAATTTGGAGCACTTACTAACAGCTTACCACCAACTTCATCTGTGAAGCTCACAGAATGGTTAAAATGTGATACTTTATACTTATAAAATGTTGTTTTGATGAATTATTAGAATTTAGTATTATTTACCATTGTTATTGTTTTAGAAGTTCTTAACATTGAATGTGTGACTTACCCTTTCAGTGTAGATCAGTCAGAAACATACGTTTTTAAGACTCATAATGAGGTTCACTTGAGAAGTATTCTTTTAAGGTTGAGTTAATCAAATTGCACCTTCCTGTTTTATTTATCTGTAGAATGTCTTTATCTTCCATCACCTGTGATTAAACCTAATTTCTTAACCTGTCTTAGTTTCCCTTTCCCCAAAGCCTCAACAGTGTTGTGATTTTCTTTTATTCATCCCAGAAAGGGCAGAAGAGTTGTTGCACAGTATCCCAGTTGTGTCTTGTCCAGTAACCTCTGCAGTTGAGTCTCCCCTGCTCTCTCTCCTCCCTCTGCTTGCTTTTCCTCCTGTCTGTATATAATGCATCTGTGATACTGTTGCTGTTGCCTGGTTTAGAACACACCTGGCATTCAGTTAGTATTAGCTGCTGTAGAAAATTGGTACATACTTTACTTTTCTTGTGCTTAGATTATTATGCTGCTAAGGAAAGAAATATCATGTTTTTTTACATAATGACAGGTTTATTCTATTTAGTCATTCAATTTATTTATTTTATTTCGGTTTGATGACTGGGGAAGTCCACTGGGCCTAAAAAGAGCCCATTTTCAGTAGAGGCCCGGGGAGAAAAGCTCCAGTAACAATGACAAACATATTAGCATATACACATACAAAGCAAAGAAGTCATACAGCTTTATGCAGCATTCTATGGTAAAAAAATTCTACATTCTACAATAATAATAATAATATCTAGGAACTGTACAGTCTGAGTCGTTAACAGTGAATTACAATTGAAATTTTACATTCCACAATAATAGTAGTAAAGATCTAGCAGCAGTACAGTCTAAGGGTCTTTAACAGTGAATTACAATTGAGGATGAGAAATTGTTGGAAATAAACTAATAACAAAAATTTGGAGGTTAAGGAAGAGTAGGAGGGCAAATTATGTGAATACAGAGATGATGCATAGAGTTAGAAGGTGGGTTTTGATATAGGGGGAAGGAGCAAGGGCATTCCCACTTTGAAGATAGATAGGAATGGAGGATGGATTTACACTTGTAGTGGTTATGAGTATTTCTATGGGAGGGAGGAAGAGAGTTCCATAGTTTAGCTAAGGAGCAGGATGGCAGAGAGTGTCCAGGTGGCCGTAAAGGTTTGTAGATTTTGAGCAGGTTCTGATTTTCTGACCTAAGTGAGTGATTAGGAATACAGGGAGTTAGAGGTGGAGGATGGGTTAAATATGAACTTATGGGCAGTGGTGAGTTTAAGGAGGTTCAGATAGTGGAGAAGCTTCAGCCATTGCAGTGAGTGGAGGGAGATGAGTTAGTTGATGGATGCACAGTTTTACCAAAAGATGATTTTGGATCCTACATTATATTTCAAGAAGGATATTAATGCTTTTCTATCCTTAGCTTTTGTGGAGGGAATTATTACCAGGAATACTTTACATCATTTGACTGTTACTGATCCCTGTCCCCAGTAATTCTATATTAAGCACTTTTTGGAGAGAGTTCATTCTAGAATAAAAGATACAACATAATTTCTTAATATTTTATCTGGTACACAATTGGAACAGTTTTGGTATATGTGCACTTTATATATTAAGCCACTATATACAAACATTCCTCATTGGGCTTGTTTGTTAGCTGTGGATGGTTGGCTAAACAAAATGAGTCTATATAACCCGGGGTTTAATACATTTTGTTATGTTTAACTGAGCATGTCTTGACTAAGAATGCTTTTTACTTTGATGGAGATTATTTACAATTAAAATGCACTGCCACTGCATCTGTTACTCCCATATTTGCAGATCTCTTTATGGGTTATGCAGAGGAACAGTTGATATATTGTGTGACACACAATTCTTTTTGCCTGAAATGGATATCTGGAGACACTATAGATGTTTTTGGATAATATAAAAATCTGATGTTCCATATTTAAAATAATTTATACAATATTTGAATGAGAACCGATGGGGCTTACAGTTCACTGCCTTCTATGATATTCAGCAGATTTCTTTTTTAGATGTTAAAGTTGCCAAAATGTTTGATGGTACACTAAATACTTATTTATTTAGAAAGGAATTTCAATGTAATTGATTGTTGGCCATTGATAGTTGTCATCCACCTCATATTGTGATTCCCAAATCTCAGTTTTTGAGAATTTAGAGAATATGCTCTTCAGAGTTAGATCTTGAACAACATAGCAAAGAACAGATTTCAAGCCAGGAGATGTAATGTTTGTTGCATGTCAAGTTCATTGTTTTACTCAGTCTTTTGATAGGACCACTTTATTGAGTTACAAGACACATAATAAGACAAACTATATTGTTTGATTTATTGCCATATTTGGAAGTAATACCAGACAATGTTGTGACCTTATTAATAGACACTGGGGTACTCTTCTATTTAACAATAATTTGGCTAAAATATTGCCCACACATTTTATGTTCACTTATAGGAAGTGAAAAGCCATTGGTATTTTTTTAAATCATTTTAAGGAAACTTCTTATTTTGTTGCTAATAGACAACAAACTATTGAAGGTGTACCTTTGGTTGGATGTCTCCTGTATGGCCATTGTACAGCTTGCAAATATGTCATGAAAATAAAAAAGAAATTAATCTGCTAGCAGCAACATTTAGATTTACTGCCATTGATCCTATTAGCATCAATGGAAATAATAAATTGGGTTGCCGTGATATTTTGAATCATAAAGAATGACTTTGGATGACCTACTTAGGTGCCTTATTTACTCCTGGGCTAAATGATGTACCTTGATTGGTGATAGGTAGGAGGGGTGTCTGAGTTTTTGTTAAATATTTACATGTTTGGTTAGCATGTTTCATTCCTTTTATTTAACTGTTATTTGCACTGAATAAGGCTTAGCCGAAACTGGTTTGCTTATTTTTTGTAATTATATTGTTATTAAATAGTTATTGTAATCACCGTTCTTTTTGTGCTGGCTTTTTTATGGTTCTTTGCTTAGCATATTTTGGCCCTGCACTTCTGCTGTACTTGTGCACTACAGAAATTTTTTCATCTGGGTGTAGAAGGAAGCAAGGGAGGAGAGGAAGTAGCAGGCAATAGTTTTGTGTAGCATGGAGTGTGTGATTTGCAGCTGTGAGATAAGAAGTTGCTAGGGGAATTAAGGCTATTGAAGTTTTTTAGTACAATGCAATGGTGTGACTTATAAGGTTGGTTTGTTGCAAATCTGGCAATTTTATTCTATGTTTGTTCAAGTTCAGAGATTAATGTAGATTGGAAGTTCGTGAGGATGGGAGCAGCACAGAGAAGACATGGCAGGAGGAAAGCCCTAGCTAGGGATAGTTTGGTGTCTGTTATATGGATTTTTTTTTTGTTCTGATACAGTAATCCCAGTTTTTGATGTCTTTTTGATGCATTGATGAATATGCTGATCATATTTTAGTTGGTCATTGTAAGAATTGATAATATGGTACTGTACTGTAATTAGCTGGAAATACTGTATGCAATGACACTGAGAAACGAAAGCCTTTATCTGTTAATTACCCAAACTCTTGCTGAACAGGTGCCAGTCTCTCCTTTATGGCCCAAGTCTTGTGCACTTTTCAGAATGAATTCTCCAAACACTGTAGTTCATTCAGTAAGGCTTTATTAGATGTTCACAATATCCGAATACTGTCTTAATTAACAGTACTGATAAACAGTTAGTGTTTAAAGTTACTGCACATCATATTCGGATTGCCCTGAACAATGTAAACTAACTCAGGCTAAAGTGTCTGGTATCTTTTCTGAAGTAACAGGTCAAATGAACTTACTAACCTTAACTGAACTGCTATTCTGAACGCAACATATTATATTGCTTCAGTCCAGTAATTTTCCTTATTTACTTTTTCTAACCTTGGTCTCAGGCTTTGTCTTGTGTGCAACATTCCATTAAGGAGCATTCTGTAGCTAGAAACATTATCTTTCCCTTGAGAAAAGAACATTCGGTCTGCACACTTTATGCTTATCTTTTCTTTTTAGTAAACTGTCTTTTATGCATAAATGAAACACAGTTTATTTTACCATTTAGCCTGTCTAATGTCTAATAACTACTTTAGAATGGAAGTCCCTAATCTAACAGTTGCCCCTGAGATCCCTGATGAAAGTCTACTGGGATCTACTTCTGTTGTTACCTGGCATTTATATTGCTAACTACTGTATACAGATTTATGCTGTCTGACTCATAATTTGAAAAAAAAAAATTATTTGCTAAACCTGCAATTTTAATTTGACCACTAGATGTCACTTGACCATTCATGGCTGGTTTGGATTGAAGTCTCTTAACTTTATGATTTGATTTTTATATTACCTAGATTTATAGTCTTTACAGCCTTTAAGTCTAAGTTTTGATGCATGATTGATGTATTTAAAACCTATACATTATTTAACCCCCTTTTGCTGGAGGAAGAGGTCATGCAAAATCTATTTGTATACTGTACCATGATTCCTCTGAAACTGGCCCTTTCTGCAACTGAGGTTTTCTTAATATAGGGTTAGTTTGCAGGCATATTATACACTCCTCCTGAATTTTTTTTAGTTTTTTCATCTGAGGATTTTAAAACTTCTACTTTATGATAGGCCAAATTTTCTGAAAACCTACATAACTTAGTAGCTGATGACTGTACTTTATCAGCTGCTTAGCCAATAATTTTTGGTATGTTGGGCAAAAGTGCCCCTTGTTCTGTTTGTAAACATACAACCTTGCATTGTGCCCTTTTAGTAGCATTTTCCTGCATGTCTTGGAACTTTGCCAGATTTGCCTCAACTTTTGAGTCCACTTGGCTCACCTCTGTTATACCTTTCATCTTAATTTCCTTCCACTGCATTAGATATAGTGGAATCCCCTCCTTGGCAGCTTTTTTTGCTGCTGCATATTGTATAGTCTATCAAGCATGATAACTATTTTCTGAAGACTAATTGAAATCTGCACTAAAAAGATAACTTTATAAGTGGTCTTGAAGCATAATTACCATATTCTGTATTAACTTGTGTCTATAAATTCTTATTTAAATTTGCTCTATAGTGCTACTTACCTTTTTTAACTTTTGACTATTTCTGAGCTATACTAGTTTACTAAAGCCTATACTTTCTGTATTTTAAGTCTATGCCTTTGCATTGTCTGTTAGTGTCCTTAATTTCTGACTAATGTGCAATAACTATGTAAAGTGCACTGTAATCTGTAAATGTGCACTGTAATCTATAAACTAATTAACAAATTAAGCCTGCCCTGTTATGCCTTGAGTGCACTGAATAACTATTACTACCTATTCTTTAAATAACTTATTTTAATAAGCCTATAAAAAAAAAATCTGTCACTTTAGCCTTAACTAATGACTGAATATGTAATCAGCATGTTACAAATAAGTCTGTCACTTTACCCTTAACTAATAGTGTAATAAGCCTGTTACAAATAAATCTGTCACTTTGCCCTTTACTAATGACTAAATAATGTAATTCTGTTACTTTACCCTTAATTACTGAATAATGTGAAGTATTTTCAGATTTGACTGAAATGTACTATACTTAACATATAATTGAATATGAATGTCATATTCTGAAACTTGACTGAAATTTATATTAGCATATACTGAACATTTAAAAATAGCTGTGTATATTCTGGAAACTAACTAAACTAAAAGAATATATTTTGCCAACTAAACTCACACAAAAGCATAACTGAAACTGGTACATGTTATATTCTGAGAACCAAACCATTATTGTTTGAACATAGATATACTGAAACTAATACTATTGTACAAGTGTCTGAAAACATGAGAACATTTTGACAATGTTACCTGAACATAAATAAACTGGAATCTGTCTGAACACAGACTGAAAACTAGTACTGCTGTACGATTGTAATCATGAACCTGAAAACATGAGAACATTGCCTGAAAACACACATACTTGCTTTAACTCATACATTTTAACTTTAAACAAACATCGAAGAAATAACTGAAACACATAAACGTTCAATTTTTGCCCCACAGCTCTTGCCATATTTTGCTCTGCATTGTTCCAGTCACTGATGAGATAAAGGGGGAGGCCTGCTTTAATGCTAAGGTGTCCTCTTAGGCCTTTAAAAACCTCTTTTTCATTTCTTGTACAAGGTCGGTTAGCTAAAGTTTTTGATTGTATTTAGTATCAAGTCCTTAAAATAACATTTGCATCTTTAACAATTATAATATGATAGCATTGCTTATTGCCCTGACCTTATTTATATTTTTTGCATGAAATGCAGCTTTAATAACTATAAACTGGCAGCATTGCTGACTTTATTTACATTTTTCTGCACAAAATAAACATTTGCTGCTAATAAACGTTTGCATGCCTGTAGACTGATATATTTTGTTATTAAAATCTAACATAACACCTAATTTTGACATAATGTCCATTTACAAAATGGTACTATCACATTGGGGATGTAACCATTATTTGGCTGATATTCTCTTCCCAGGCTGATAGGCTTTATTTAAAAATCTAATCTCCAAAGACTTGCTGTTGACTGTAGCTACCTTTGACCCTTCAATCCCTGATAGAACTGTACTCTGATCCAATGGAAGAGGTCTGTTTGTAACTGAAACTGAAGCTCAAGTATCAAGTAACACATTGTGCCACAATTCTTTTTCCATGAGTAATGCAATGTATGGTTTGCCATCCTTCCCAAACTGGAATGAAGTCAAATACACCAACTGATTTAGTGCTGAACTATTATAGCCTTTATACGTATCTGAAAATCTGGTATGTCACTGGCAACATTAACCTGAGCAACAGCATACATTTGATTATCCCTTGGGCTTGAACTTTGTACATTACATCATTTGCCCAGTTATTAACAATAGTGGGCTGCCTTGTATTTGAAAACCTGACAATATTTCATGTCTCTACCCATGCACTATGTGCACTCCCTTCAGAAAACAATAACTAACAAGGTGGTTTGTCAGTAATTTTACTCACTGCCCCACCCTTAGATCTTTTAACCTGTTTAGCCTTATTGGAAACAACTGGACCTAAGTCATCAATACCAGCTTTTATACACTTTTTTTTTTTACATGCCCAAACTTTTACAAAAAGACATTTAACTTGTGAAGTCTGTTTTACTGCTGCAGTATCAGTATTTAAAGGAAAAATGTTATTACTGGCATCTGATGTTTGCATAATCTGTTTCTATCTAACCACTAAATGGACAGCTTTTTCTAAGGTCTTGGCTGTAGCAATTATATTTAACTTGATAGCTGTATCACGTCCCTGAACTAATTTTAAATGAAACTCAAAGTAGTCATGCAACACTGTGCATTTCAGCACCTATATAAAATTAAATTTAACTGTTGAACTTTTTACATTTTTTCTCCTGACCCTTGGATATTAACATACTGTTCTGTGAATTAAACCCCACCCACTCTCACCATGACCGTTTTTTAGCTGACATCATTTAACTTTCCAGCAGTACTGAATGCTGCAAGAATTTATTATTACTGTCTACACTTTTTTTAAATAAATAGTAAGCCTATAAATGCATTAAATGGATAGCACTGTCTTTAATTCAGCTTGCTGGGATGGCTGTAATCTGAGCTGATCTGCTTGGTGACCTGCCATCTCAATAGGAAACATATACAGTCTTAAATTTATTACATAATGTACTCTTTTATACACAGGATCTGAATTTTTAACTATGCTGTCACTTTTACAATGTAGCATTGACTTTAAATTTTACATTCTGTAAAGTAGCAAACATGTTTTCTCTGCCTATATCACGATATTGTTTATGCATTGCAACACTTTAATACAAAGCTCTTAGTGACTGCTAAACAAAACAATAATACAAAAAAAATTCAATTTCCAAACTGTAACTGTAAACCCTTTATGCTGCTAATTAATTTAACTGTACCTTACACGACATAGAGGTACACGGTTACCCTTTTTTTTCCTTACAAACCACACCCAATAAGTCTTTCTGAGCACTTCAGCTGTGTCAGAGGAACTGGAATTTATTCCCTCTTTAACCCCTAAATCTGCATGTTTGTGTCGTAACCAATTTTCTAAAATCTGTACATTTGCACAATTTTTTTTACTGAAGTCTAAACCAGTATATAAAGAGCTGTTAGCTACTGTAATCTTTGACCTTTTAAATTCTGAATAACACCAACAGCCTGGTTATAGAATGCTGAAACAGGATGACAAACTCCTCGGCTCGAACCAAAAATTTTTATAAGTAAGAAAAAAACACCAAAAATCTCTGGTTAAGCGCTTTCATCTGATATAGTCAGACTTCCTCAGAACAACTAGGAGGTGGGTCTGAATCATTTAAAAAACCTATTAGGCGCCAATTTCAAAATTAGCATTTAAACAAACAGTACTTTTAATTCATTTTATAAACATAGTAACCATTACACAACTAACTACTTAAAACCATGCTCTAATATGTATAGTGTATGCATAAAAAATGTACTTACTAAATATAAAATCATACATGAATGTACACATTTTATATATAAATATAATATCATAAAAATAGGTGCTGGTATAACATGAATATACTTAATTCCCTTTAACATTGTAACCTTTTATACCTATCGAATGTACTGATGGTATGAAATAACCATATTAATTGACCACAAGAATAAATACAATAAAAGAATAAGCATAACTAACTAAAAATTATTATGTCTGGAACCTACTAGACTACTTAACCATTGTTAAAAAAGGCTTTATACTAATATGATCATTTATTCCAGGATATCTAGTGGCATCAGTAAGCATCTGCCATCTACTCTCCTTCATAGCTAAAAGGGCCTTAATATTTCCACCAACTGGGGATATACTAACTTGATCAATGATAACAAATTTAAATTGATGATCATCGCCACTCTTAGCTATATGTCGATATAAGGCATTCTTATTATCCTTGACCCTAATACTGTATAAATGATCATATATACGTCTCTTCAACTGTCTCTCCATTTTACCAATATAAAATGCGGAGCATGTCATGCAACTTGCTAAATAAACCACTAGCTTAGTTTTACAATTTCCAACCCTGCATTTAATATATGTCTTATTATAATTATCCAATTTAATACCATCAACTTCATTTATAGCATGACATTGGTTACATGCTCCGCATTTTTTGGTACCTGTTTTTTTCTTTTCATTTTTGTCAACCCCATATTCCAAAAGTCTTTTGATATTAGGTCCTGTTTTAAATACAAAATTCGGGTGTGTGCCCAATACTTTAGTTAATTCATCATCCACGGTTATTAAGTTCCAATTTTCCATAATAATATTTTTGATAAAATGTACCACCGGGGAATACATCAACACACACACCCTATTACTCTGTTCAGATTTCATTTTCCTATCATTATTTAAGGAACTACTTGATATGTTTCCAAGCAGGGGGGAGCATACTTTTTATCCCATTCATTCCCAACATACTGGACTACATCGCACAAAAGTGGGACAGGGTACCCCCTGGCAATAAACATAGACTTTATAAATTCTAATTCCTTATGCATAATTCCTGCAGTTGATGACATTCAGGCAGCCCTTATACACTGCCCCTTGAACACATTTTTAAACATGTATGATGGACGATTGCTACTAAATTCTAAATAGTCATTGGAAAAGGTATCTTTCCTAAAAATTTGCGATATGAATCCATGCTCACCATGACTAATATATATGTATCTAAATAGGCAATTCCCCTATCACTATAATTGTAAGTGGTGATACGTTGCTTTTAAATTCTGACAAGACTGTAATTGTGTCTTTTTATGTGTAACTGAAATTGATTTGTCTATAAATAAAATAACCTTAATGACAGATTAATGCTCTGATTTTTACAGATAGCTATGGAATGCATTTTTTACTTAACATTGAAGTATGTTTTTCAGTTATATTGTAATTTACTGTATTAAAATTTGCACTCTAATTTTTCTTATCTCCCTTCAGTGCAAACATTGCACTTGATTCTGAAAATAAGAAACAAGATGAAGTAATGTGAACTTGAGACGCTGCTTGCATGTTATGTACATTGACTGTGTTGATATTTGTATGTTTAATACTGCAACATACTTCTGAATTTTGAATTGTCTGTGCTGAAGCATTTACACAAGGATTAATTAAGTCTAATCCCATAATGACAGAAGCTGATTTATAAGCTGGCTTAACTGTTTTGCATTTAGAAATATTTAACATTTTTGAACTTATAACCTTTAACTTTAAGAGAACATTTTTAAACTTAAACTAAAAATTTGCTGACGTTTTAACTGTAGCAGAATTACTTGACATGTTTGCATGCAAATGACTGTAACTGATGAGTTTAAACTTTTTGAGCTATTAACTAAAAGGTACATATAAAGTCTTACATAACTTTATGGTCTTGGAAGAATGTGAGCCGCCATCTGTAGCTTATTAACCTTTTTCTTGGTTTTTGCCTGTGTGACATCACACTAGAAACATGAAAGTTTGTGGAGATAGCTGTTAACTGGATAATGTCTCTTATGTTTGGAAGGAACATTGCTTTGATTTAATACTGGTCTGCTGAAGTTGTGTGAGGCTTTTCTGAAGTAAACACTGGTATTGTTCACTTTGGTTAGAGGTCATATGCTGTGTCCATTTTCTGCATTACGTAATGCTGTCTTAATGAGAAACTTGTCATGCCATAGTTTTTAGCTTATTCTGTATAGAGTTCACAGCTCTATTTATAGAAAAAAATACTAGTATGCTGCTGAAAAGTCTGTTATGAAATATTTGCTTGCACTATAAACTGTCAATGAAACTTTGAAGTTAAGCTGGCTGTTGCAGTAAAACTGTACTTGAAAAGGTTACTTACTGCCATTGTTTCTGTTTGCTGATAAGGCTATACTCAGTAGAACACATGTAGCTGAATGAAAGATGGAGTTTTGCACTTGAATGAAAACACTGCTATGTTGTAGTTTGTAGAACACAAGAAGTTGAATGAAACACTGCTATTCTGTAGATTTTTGTAGAACACATGTTTAACCAAGTCTGGAAATAAACGATACTTTTACTGAAAGGGTGGTCTGTAGCACCATTGATTACTTTTACTGGGCTTTTTAGTTAGAAAGTCTCCAGAGTATTGTAGTACTTCTGCTGTATAAACAGTCACCATGAACGTAAGAAAATATGCTGTACTGGAAACTGGATGTGAAAGGGTTCCAGAGTAGCTGATAGTTGGGTTGCAAGAATTATATATCTCTACCCACACAACAGGCCTGTGTGGGTGCCATTGTAAGAATTGATAATACTGTACTGTATCATAATTAGCGGGAAACACTATGCAATGAAACTGAGAAACGAAAGCCTTTATCTGTTAATTACCCAAGCTCTTGCTGAACAGGTGCCAGTCTCTTCTTTATGGCCCAAGTCTTGTGCACTTTTCGCAATGAATTCTCCAAACACTGTAGTTCATTCAATAAAGCTTTATTAAATGTTCACAATATCCGAATACTGTCTTCTTTAACAGTACTCTTAAACAATTAGTGTTTAAAGTTACTGCACATCATATTCTGATTGTTCTGAGGAACATAATCTAACATACACCAGGCTTCAGCAAGCTCTGCACAGCATGCAGGAATAGTGCAGGAGCTACTGGAGGCAATATGGCCACCGTGCGATCCAGGAATAAGCTCCCGGGATGTGCACGAGCACTCCTGCACTATTCCTGCATGGACACTGCTCCTGTATGCAAATTACCCAATTTGCAGGTGAAAACCATGCAAATGAGGTGAATTTGCGATCCAGAAAGCTGGCAGCCATTCATGAAGGATTAGTGTAGTCTGCAGAAATGTACTCTGTTAGTAACCGAGTACATTTCTGCAAACTGCAAAATGGAGCCATGGCAGCTCCAAATAAAGGATGTATATAATGTGGAAACCATGCCGATGGCCAAATATATGGCCATTGGCATGGAAAACAGTTGTAATATAACTTAGAGTTTCTTTTAGCTGATTTAAGCTGCTTAAGCAGAGGAGAGCAAATGGGATCAGGATGAAAATAAAAAAAAAAAAAAAAAAAAAAAAAAAAACTGAAATAAGCATTTTAACCAAAATCAAAATTCTGCCATTATACTCAATGGCAGGCAGAAAACAACATGGCCAGTGAATAGTGGATGCTAGGGGGGAAGGTTCAGTGTGAGACTTGTAACTAGGCATTAGCAGGCAATCCTATGCAAATGAGGGGAATGATACTGAATCCCATATCCCCCCTCATGGCTAGCCTGCACCCAACTGTGTCGGTGCAGGAAGACCATGGTGCAAGTCTAAGAGCTAGCTGACATCAGAGAGGGGTGTGTCAGGCATACTGTAAGCTTATTGGAGCCCTGTGGCTTGGGTTTGCCCTTAGCTTAGCAGAGCTAAGCAAGGGTGTGTGTCTGAGGCTGCTTAGCATTCTTAACATTGCCTAAGTGGGTGTGCACGACGTGCACCATGTTTTAAAGGAAAAAAAGTAAACCAGGAAATAGCAGCTCGGTGCACATCTGAGCACTCTGTTTGCGTGGTGTGCCCCCGGGCTTAAACAGCAAAGCAATGGGAAGGGAAAACAGCAGTAGGAAGATAATCAAGGAGAACTAGCATAGCTGGCAGGTGACGTATCAGAATCAGCCAGTTACACAGGCAGCAGTCCAGCACACCACTATAAACTATGCAAACACCTTTCCCTCTGGTTTTTCCCACAAACTCTACACCACCGGTGTACACAAGCAGGGAAATTTTACCAAACAAAAGCAACAAAATGACAGTGGCTGCAGCAGCTATCATAAATCAACATGTGGAAGAAGCTAAGGGTGGTGAGGATTAGAATGCTGATGACCAACTCACAGTGAGGAGAAGGAGAAGAGTGTACAGACCCAGGGTAACCTACCAGGGGCTACATGAGCCGGAGATAGTGGAGTGCTATAGGTTGGACAGGGACCTCCTGCACCAAATTGTTTAGCTGTGCCGGACACACCTCACACAGGGAAGCAACAGAGGGGAACCCATCCCAGTGGATACCAAGGTATGTGTAGGCCTAAGAATACTAGCCACAGGTACCTTCCAAAGGCCAACTGGGGATATCATGGGGGTCTCACAGGCATCAGTATCCAGGGTACTCCACCAGTTCCTGGATGCCATGTCAGCAAATGCCGGTGAGCACTTATATTTTCACAACACCCGTGAGGCATTGGCCAGCAATATGCATCTCTTTCACCAAATAGTAGAATACCCTGAGGTAGTGGGTGCTATAGACTGCACACACATATGCATCAAAGCACCAACCGGTGAGCGGGATAGGGTCTACATCAACTGCCAGGTAGTGTGCGATGCCCAGGGCATTATAATCAATGTGTGTGCTGGCTGCCCTGGAAGCTATCACAACTCCCACATCTGATGCAGCTGTACCAGAGATTTACTATGGGGGCATCCCTTACAGTCATCTAGTGGAGGATGCTGGTTACACACTGGAGCCATGGCTGATGACACCCATCAGAAATGGACACACACCCGAACAAGAACTCCATAATGAGGCACACGTACAGACCAGAATCATAATAGTGTGTGTGTTTGGGATGCTCAAGTGTCAGTTCCAGTGCCTGGACACATCCGGTGGAGCCTTGTAGTACTCACCAGCTACATGTGCCCAAATTGTCATCGTATGTGCCATGATACACAATGTGATCCTGCGGAAACAGCTGCAGCAGGAACAGCATGGGGCAGGGCCAAACAACCCCCCACCATTGCCAAGGCTTGCACAGACACAGAGTGGCTCGGAGGAAGAACAACCTGAGCCTGCCCCAGTAGGCAGAAGGAGGCATGCCCAGTATGCCCAGGCCGTGGCAAAGAGGCAATGCATAGCACATACACTGACATGGTAGGAACCCAGGGAATGATGCTTCTGTCTGACTCACACATACAGTAAAAGAGATGCCAAACATGACAGTACCTGTGCTTAACCATGTATAGGGAGTGCACTATGTGCATCCGACATAGTCAGTCCTCCAGCACCATCCTCAATACTGGCACAGCCACAAGATAAGTCACTCTTCCTGTCAATTGCCGAATGGAGTAGTATGTGTTGTTACTTATATTTATAGTATGGATGTGAGCATGCAAGGGAATTGGGTAGCTGAATGGGATGCCAGCAGGTAGTAGACACCTACAGTGGCAGCATGAGATCTGTAACAAATACTGGTGTCACCATAGTAGCCAGTACTAGACAAGGTGACAAAACTCACTGCAGGAAATGTGCTGGGCCACGTGTGTCTATAGGACACACACATGCCAGTCAGGGAGGCTCACATACCCAACAACAGTCTCAGCCAGCAGGACAGGTGTAGATAAACACAAACAAAGGCTGTGCTAAGGCCACTGAGTGATGCTATGGATACCCCCCCCCAGACCTACACAGACAGACTACAACAGGTCAGGCAGTGGGATGTTAGTTCTGAAGGGTAAGAAGTCAGAAACTGAAAGGTAGGTCAATCAAACCTAAGACCTGTAGTACACTGATATGCCACTAGTCAGCATGATAGGTTAGAATACAGAATGAAACGGAGTACCTGAAATACCAGTACAGTCAAAGCAAATGTGTACAAGTGTCAGGTGTGCCCTCCCAATCCTATGTAGAAATGTAGTAACAGTCAGGTGTGCCTTCCCAATCCTATGTAGAAATGTAGGAACAGTCAGGTGTGCCCCCAATCCTATGTAGAAATGTAGTAACAGTCAAGTGTGCCCCCCAATCCTATGTAGAAATGTAGTAACAGTCAAGTGTGCCCCCCCATCCTATGTAAAAATGTAGTAACATGCATATGTTGGTATAATAACTGTAGAGCACAGATTACCTGAGCTGGCCAAGGTAGCAGGATAGATTGTAGCACGTGTACAATATGCAGGGCTGTGTGTATTAGGTTGGTGTGTGTTATATATTGTGTGAGAGTGGTCAGTATGTATGCATGGTGAGTTTGTCCTGGTGGCCATTGGCCAGTACTGCCAATGATAGGGCCAAGTTCTCACAACTGCAGTGCCAAAAACAATGCTTCCCAGCAAAACACATTCTAGCAGTAAGCCATAGTAAATGTTTGGAAGTAAAATGTGTCACCATCTGAAAGATGGACATGGCATGAATGTGGGCCCAGACATACAAGCAGTACACAGGGGGAAGTACCCCTGACAGTGTATAATATGTAACTGTCAAATGGACACACCTGTGGAATTGTACATACAGATTAGCAGCACATTATTTGGGCTTGTAGTAGGGAATACCGATGTTGTCTGGCCAAACACTGGCAGACCACAAAGGTCATATGTATGAAGTATTGAGAAACAGCTGATGTCCCTGCACAAGCCAGCATAAGTGGAATGCCCCATGCATATCTGTGAGTCAGATGCAAGTAGTGTCCATAGCACACATGCACCCAGCTCACCCCACCACCACCCACAGGTATCTCTCCGGTCTTATCCCTGCTGTTGGGAATGAGTACAATATGACCAACACCTCTGTATGGCAATAGCCAAAGAATGCAGCATGCAGAACAGGTGTCCCATGCAGGTGTGTCCCTAGCTGTAAACAGCACCCTGCCAGCATCCACACCACTGGATCAATAATGACAGAAAGTATTAGCATGAACACCTTGCACACCTACCCTGTCACCCCAGAGGAATATAGTGTATTGGAGTCTGGGACTGTAGGAGTGACAGAATGCAATGGCCTGCTACAGCTGGCCTGCATCACTACCAAATGGCCTACAGTCCTCTGCCAAAGGCCTGTCTCTCACCCGTACTGCCCATGTATGTTATGTCATGGACTCCCAAATAACAACATAACACAGTCCACAGAACCAAAATGCAAGGCCATGTGGACAAATCTCAGTAACATGTCCATGTCCTACTGCATGAACTGTGGACCAACACCAAATGACTGCTGGGATGAGGTGATAATTATAGGAAACATATCAGATAATGTTTGCATAATGTTTGGAAGAGGATAGAATAATAGAGGGGGGGGATAGGAACATGGGCAGCATGGAGTGTGTGAAGTCCGAAACAGCCATGTGCACATACTATCCCTAGCTGCAAACACAAGAATGGGTGGCTACAAACCTCCTCATAAACCACAATGTGAATGGATAATGTCCAGAATTATGACCCTTGCCTCTGGATAACCTGTGTGAAACTGTGAGGTATGGCCACAGCAGGATATAGCCATACTGTCATGTCAATGGATGTGCACGCATGGGATCCTCAGCCACCACTGTACCAAGGTCCTGAACCATTTGCACAGACCCAGCAGCAAGTGTCTTCAGCTTCCCCTCCAGAATGGCATGATTGTGCAAGAATATGTAGGCTGCTGACCACAATACCGGACACAGCTGCATTCACCCTGTGTTCCCCAGAACATCACTGCAAGCAAATGTGTATACCTGACAGTACTTGACATAAAACATCACAGTGTAAAACAGTACATATGTCTGAATATCTCTGCTAACACCAGGACCATGTAGCAGAAGCAGCACAGACACAATTACCTACAGTAATCCACTACCCTTTGCTCATTTTGACCCCATATTGTCAACCGATCTACAGATATCCCACAGAAACAGGTTGCTAGCTGTAGGTGTAGAACACAAAAGTCCACACTGGAGTACAATCTACCTGGAATGGATTCAGACATGCAATACAGAAGGTCATACTGGGCATGCTCCCACACGTAAATGAAGCCCATGTCTGGCAACAACAGTGGACCATACATATGACAGTCGCAGATGTTAGTGCATACACTCCTCAGTACACACCAGTCATTCTTTGCACAGATATTGGATAGGAATACATCTAAGGACAACACACTATAATAGGCCAAAAATACTCATACATAGATGTCTGGAAGGGAGTGACAGTGATAAAAGAGCCTCCCATCATGAGGCCTGTCCCACCCAGCACACATCCAATTGACTAAAATCACATGATGTGCAAATGTCAATCACCGTAGACATTTGCCTCTGGTATCCCTCAGCACTATAGTGTCTGTGGTGATTCTGCTAACTGTATAACATAACTGTACAAGTCAGTAGTCATCTAGCAGTTGTATACATGTAGCTGTAGAATATAAACCTGCATGCCTGAGTGTTGTGTATCTGCCTCTACATGAATGGGTTATGGCCCATGCACACACACTGCACTCCCTATTGCCTATTGCCCTACTATGGCAAGCCTGATGATGTCTTCACCTTGAAATACATCTTTGGGGAAGTAGTAGCCCAGTAATCTCTGTGGTGTGTCATATAACTGCGTAATGCTGTAGTATGATGTAGGAGTTATAATCCCTGATGTGGCAACAGTGTGTGTGTTCATATGTGTAGGGATCAGTGCTTTTTAGGCCAGTCACACTCACTACAAGTTCAAATGCCCTACTTTGGCAGGGCTGCTAATGTTATCCACTTTGAAATACACCTTTGGGGAAGTAGTAGCCCAATAATCTCCATGGCACGTGCTATAACTGCGTAATGCTGTAGTGTGATGTATTAGTTAGGTAGGTGTTCTAATCCCAGACATGGCAAGTGAAAAGGTTTGTTTGTTTATGTAGGGATCAATGCTTTTGACGCAATTCACTGTCACTACAACTTCCATTGCCCTACTTTGGCAAGCCTGCTGATGCCATTCACTTTGAAATACATCTTTGGGCATGGAGTAGCCCACTAATCTCCGTGGCATGTGCTATAACTGCTCAGTGCTGTAGTGTGATATACTAGATAGGTAGGAGTTGTATTCCCAGACATGGCAACTGTGAAACTCTGTGTGTGTGAGTAGGGATCAATGTTATTTTGGCCATTCACAGTCACTACGCACACCTAAAAGTGGAGAACATTGATAACTGTGCAGTAACAGAGAACTGATCCAAGGCTCCAGAGAGCACCCCTGCAATACCAGATACAACTCTCACCACATCTGTTGGCCACCAAACCAGGTCCAAAACAATAAAGGTGGAGAAATGTTCATATTCACCAAAGATAGTCACACCACCAGGCTACTTGCCCAACAGAATGTGTCTGAAATACTAATAGTAGATTAGATTGCATTCTAAATGGTATAGCTTGCTACAGATCCCCCACCATGCCCCATGATACACACTACAGCTTTTGAAACATAATGTGAAATATTATGATACAAGCAAACACCCTAATACTGAGTGACTTACACTACCCTGCCATTAACTGGGAAAACTGCTTGTGTACCAACACGTGCGCCCAACGGTTCTTGAAGTCATAATTCCCAATGCCCTGGATCAAAAAACCCATAGTCCGACCAGTGGCTCAAATATCCTAGACCTGGTCATTACCAACATGGGAAATCATTGCTCCACACCTATGGTCACCCCATCGATGGTCAGGTCTGCCCATGAGCTAATCATCCTTAACATCTACACCCCCCCCATGCCCTAGTAAGGAAACCTCCGTAACACACATCTCCAAAGCCAATGTCATGCTACACATGTTAGATGTGACTAACGTCATGGCACCCATGCAGATGGGAACTGAAAGGACGACTGCTGAATCATACATGAAGGCACTGTACGAGCACATCCACTAGTGCATGAATTGTGCCATCCAATATAGAACCAAGATGCTCCCCACCAAGAAAAGGAAGCCAATGTGGTGGCCCCCTGCCATAAAGATACTGTACAACAAAAGGAGGAAACTGTTGCAGAAATGGGGGAATTTCCAGGATGCAAAATACTCCCTTACCAGCTACAGTAAGAAGCAGAGATCCCTCATAACATCCATCAAAGTTAGTTACGAACATAATATAGCCAAAGATGTCAAAGACAACTGCAAGACGTTCCATAGCTATGTCAGGAATTTAAATGGCAATGCTCAGAACTGCTCTGAACTACAACAGGATGGTATTAAATATATTACTCCCAGGGATACTGCCAGTATCCTGGCAGATTGATTCAGTGCCAACTGCACCCCCCTCCCAATCCCCAAAGGGCCCATCTCAACACGGAAAGATTGCCAGATTCCAGTAATAATGGCCACATAAGTGAAAACCACACTCTCCAGAGCTATGACAACAACAGCAATGGGACCAGTCAACATCCTGGACTGTGTACTACATGAGCTACAAACTGAACTGGCACCTCACATACGTGCCATGTCTAATCATAGCCACACCTCAGGCTTCATGCCCAGTGTGTGGCGCACAGCTATAGTTATCCCAGTCCACAAGGGGGGGCTCCATCTTGGATCCAGGGAACTATAGTCCCAGCAGTATGACGTGCCTGATCTGCAAAGCCATGGAATGTATTATCATGGAAATTAAAACAAAGACATTGGCAGCCTGCAATCACTGGACCCTAACCAGGTTGGGTTTGTGAAGGGCCGATCATGTCACCTCAACCTGACTGACAACTGTGAATCCATCTCCAGAGCTGTGGACGAGGATAAGGTAGTTCACACAGCCTATCTGGACCTTGCCAAGGCCTTCGACACAATCCCCCAGTCTGGAATCATAGATAAATGTATCAAGCTGGCCATTAATCCCTATGTCACCTGATGGGCTGCCAACTGTTGTACTGACACAACCCACACTGTAAATGTAGGTGACACCAACCCCAGCCCCAAACAAGTGACAGTTGGAGTACCTTAGGGTTCAGTCCTGGCTCTGCCCTTGTTTGGCATCTACTGCTCTGAAGTACAGTCCAACAGTGAGGGACTCTGGCAAAGGTCGCAGATGACTGCACACTGGGAGCTAATATTGAATCCCCACATGATGTGGATATTCTACAGAAGGGCCTTACAGAAAGACATGCTTGGTGCCTGAGCCATGGCCTCAAGATCAATGCCAATAAATATATAGTTATCCCCTTTGGGAAGAGACATGTACTTGTGAAGTACCACATAGGTGGCAGTACACTAAACACCTAAAGTGTGATAACAGACTTAGGGACACAGGTGGACAGTGGTCTCACCTTTGATAACCACATTGCCACAACAGTCAGGAAACCTAACTATGTAGCACACCTTCCACTAAGGGCTTTACATCTAGGAAAAGGAGGCCATTGTCCCACTGTAGTCATCTCTCAGTAGACCCAGTACAAACTACAATGGACCATTACGTATGTACCTCACAAGACATCTGAAACAGCTAGAAAGGCTGCAGACATCTCACAAAATGAATCACAAACCTAAACCAGATGCCCTATGCTGACTACCTGAAAATCATCTAGCTATACTCTGCCACATATTGTGTTCTCAGAGATGATCTCTGTTTAACATACCATGCCATGTCAAACCCACAGCTGTTGGACATACTACACTTAAAGAATTCCAAACCCTCACAGCCACATGCTCCAGGGATCCAAACCTTTCGTCACAATAAACAATACATGCTGGAGGGATGTGTTCCTGACCCAGAGACACCCCAGACTCTGGAATAGACTGCCCATACATGTCAAGCAGAGTGCCTCTTTGGATCTCTTCAAAAGGAACCTGGATGATTGGATGGGAGGTAGGAAATTGACCCCGGGGATCATGTCAGCTACTCTGCTAGACAGGGGTTCAGAGAAGTAAATATTGTGGGAAGACATAGCCAGGGAATTGTCATGTCTAGGCATGTATAGGCCCTAGGGCCAATAGCCTAGTATCAACCTATGAACTAAACTTTCCATTGCCCAACCTTGGCAAGGTTGCTGATGTCATTCACTTTGAAATACATCTTTGGGGAAGGAGTAGCCCAGTAATCTCCATGGTGCATCCTATAACTGCGTAATGCTGTAGTGTGATATACTAGTTAGGTAGGGGTTCTATTCCCAGAAATGGCAAATGCAAAAGTTTGTATGTGTGTGTTTGCCTGTGTAGGGAACAATGCTTTTGAGGCCATTCACAATCACTACAACCTCCATTGCCCTAATTTGGCAAGCCTGCTGATGTCATTCACTTCGAAATAAACCTTTGGGAAGGAATAGCCCAGTAATCTCCGTGGTGCGACCTATAACTGCGTAATGCTGTAGTGTGATATACTAGTTTGTGTATTCCCAGACATGACAAGTGTAAAGGTTTGTGTGTGTGTTTGTTTGTCTGTGTAGGGAGCAATGCTTTTGAGACCATTCATAGTCACTACAACCTCCATTGCCCTACTTTGGCAAGCCTGCTGATGTCATTCACTTTGAAATGCACCTTTGGGAAGGAGTAGCCCAGTAAACTCTGTGGTACATCCCATAACCGCATAATGCTGTAATGAGATATACTAGTTAGGTAGGAGTTCTACTCCCCAACATGGCAAGTGTAAAAGTTTGTGTGTTGGTTTGTCTGTGTGGGGAGCAATGCTTTTGACGCCATTCCCAGTCACTTCAACCTCCACTGCCCTACTTTGGCAAGCCTACTGATGTCATTCACTTTGAAATACACCTTTGGGGAAAGAGTAGCCCAGTAATCTCTGTGGTGCATGCTATAACTGCATAATGCTGTAGTGTGATGTACTAGTTAGGTAGGAGTTCTAATCCCAGATGTGGCAGAATGGAAGTTCAGGTAGGTATGTATGTTTAAGGGTGTTGGTTAGGGACTTTAGTGTGCGTCAGTGTGTGTTGTGACTGTGATGTGTGAGTGCAAGGGGAATGTAGGTGTGTGGTGGAGTTTTCGTGTGTTTGTCTGTGTAGTGCAACCCTGGAGTTAGTATATTTAAGTAGGGGGGTGTGGAGGGCGCAGTCCCCCACATGGTGGTGCCGGGGGGGGTTTACCACCTGCTAGTATGTAGTGTAGGTTTGTGTGTTTGTGTGTGGGAGGAAGGTGTTTGTTTGTGTATGTGTGTGGTGTCTGGTTAGTGTAGGATTAGCGATTTCAAAATTTGCGCTTTTGGGATTTCGATATTTAGAGCTTTCGGCTTTATGGTCTCGAAATTCTGATATTCGGTATTTCAGGATTTTGGGATTATAAAGCGAACCAATATGTATATATCCATATCCTTGTCATGTATAAACATTACAGTTGTGTATACCTTCCCAGATGTATCACATGGTATGTATCTGATATGTGTATATTTAGATGCAACAACATATGTGATGCAACAGTACAATTGTAGAAGGCACAGCAATTGTTCAATACTATTCAATATGTCTACTGACAGATGTATTGGAAAAACAACAGCTGTCTTTACAGCTGTCATGGCATAGTGGTTAACTGTTGTGGCTATAGTATACAGGGTCCTGGGTTCAAGACCTGAAAACGTTGCTTATTTTGTTGCTTGGCAGAACAAGGGCAGTTGGATACTGAGTGATTAAGGCAGTTCTAAGCAGCTTTAAGCACAAAGCTAAGCAGTGCAAAGGTACGGTTAAACATGCAGGCAGTTGCACCATGTAGGCTTCACTTACCAGTGCGCAAATGGGCTTAGCTGTTATATTGCAGCAATGGCTAAGCCCTGGTAACCAGTGCTTACATCCCAGTCTGGTAACATAGCAGAGTAATGACATCTGTAATAGGTGTATGTAATGCCATGTACATAACATACGTCTATGTGCTGTCATTACAGTAGCAAGCTATGTGAGTCTCCTGTCTGGGACACTTGAGTATATATGACCTGTACAGCACTCTTATCCATCTGAATGTGCTACATACAAGGGTAGTATCCCAGGTTATGTGCAGTCACATTGGCATGCAGTGTATCATGATGTTACTACTGTTGACATTGTTTTCCCAAGCAAGAGTAGATTGCTAATTGTAGTACTGGCAACAAACACCCCTGCATGCATAGATGGACTCTTGAGTCCTCACTGTCGTGTTCCTGGTGTGTGAGCTGTGTCACATTATATATTTAAGACAGCAGATCCAAGGAAGAAATAGCCTTTAATGTTCACCAACATAGCAAAAGCAGAAATGCACAAAAAAAAATCAGTTTAGCTCGCTTTCACTCAGTAAAATACTAGGCTTCTTCAGAATGAAGAAGCATCCAGTACATTTAAATAATGCAGCACAACCAATCACATCCATAAATCAATTAAGTGTGCGTACCATCAATTAATTACCATGGAATAACCTAATTAAAAGCATAATGAAGATGAACTGCAGCTCTAGTATTCAGAAAATGCATGTTACATACACTCTAAAATAGAGGTTTATTTGATTTAAACCTTAAAATCCAGTTCATAAAAGCAATGTCAAAAACCTACAATAACAATAAATATCCTATTAAATAAAAATAGGAAAAATGCATATATAAAATACATCAATCAATCAGAACAATAAATACAATACTAATAACAAGCAAAATATTTAGTAAATAAACATATAAATATAAATTTTACAATTTAGCAACCCTGAGTTTTAAAACACTGTTAATACTAATATGGTCATTGAGATCAGGGGGTCTACCCGTGTCTAATTTCGACTGCCAAAACAGTTCTCTGTATTCCACCCTGGACTCCCAGCTCCCTCCACGGGGGTCGACTAACACTTGCTCTAGCACAAAACAATTTATTCTCATGTCCTTACATGTTAGTGTGTCTGTAAAAAGCATTTGATTCCTTTCCTCTAGAAACCTCATATAAATGCTCATAAATCCTTCTAAGTGGCCTCTTGGTCTTACCGATATAAAAACTCTGGCAATTTTCACAAATCCCAAATATACACCACCCCTTTCATCCTACAATTGTAGTATTTTGATGCTTTCAACCTAAAACCCCTAGATGGAATATATAATTCACCCTTGTTCAAAATGTATCCACATAGTTGGCAGGCTCCACATTTATGAGTCCCCTGTCTTACTTCATCAGTAACCTGTCTAACAACCTGTTTCCTTTCAGAGTTCTTTAAGGTTGGTGTCCCTCCTTCTAACGAAAGTAGGATGGTTCAGAAGAAATGTTCTAGTGTCATAATTTAACTTCAAAATATGCCAGTATTTTTAATAATGTCTTCCACTTGGGTGGATGTAGTAGAAAAGGTGTGAATGAAGGCCCCTCTGTGTTTAAGATCACCTTTCTCAGATACCTCCATTTCAGGTGGACCCTTACCTAACAAGGGAAAAAACTTATTTCCCCTGTTCATAATAACCTCATTGGCCATGTTGTCCACCAATTTTTTGGGATAACCTCTCTAAAAAAAGTGAGGTCAGGGTCCTAACCTCTGCTAAAAATTCGGCTGTCACACTGGTCATTCTAGAGGCCCTAATAATTTGCCCCTTCACTATCCATTTTTTTTTATAATAGGGGTGTCCACTCTCAAAATGTAAGCATGAGGTAGAAAACGAAACCTTCCGATATAATTTGGACTGAAAGCAGTGGTTAATCACATCCTTGTAAAGTGTAATGTCTAAATAATTGATGGAAAAATCACTAACTGTCTGTGTAAAGGCCAGGAAATCAGTAGTTTGGTTAAGATGCATCATAAAATCATCAAAATTCTCTCTAAGCCTATCCCACAGTAAACAAATATCATCCAAGTAACGGGTGTAGAATGTGATGTAACCCTGCCAATCTGTGTAAAGAACAAATTTTTGTTCCCAGTAGTACAAAACACAGCGTATGGGGGGGCACAAACGGCCCCCATCGCAACACCTTTCCTTTGTTGGTAAAACTCACCATTAAAGTGAATAAAGTTATTTCTAAGGATGGTGTCCATAAAATCCATAATCAAGTTTACGGTGTTCCCGTCCAACCCTGATTCTGTTAACAAAATTTCACCAAACCATTCTAAACCCTTTTCGTGTGGTATGCTTGGTAACAACTCAACCACATCAGTAGTGACTAACCAAACCTCCAGACTGTATTTATCTTTAGACATTCTTTTCAAAAAGGCCCCTGAGTCCTTCGTTATATGTATCACAGAGTTCAAGAACTTTAACTGAGAATCTATAAAAATAGCTAGAGGTTCAGTAATGCTCCCTGCACCAGCCACAATAGGTCTGAATTTCATATTGTTGATCCCTTTGTGGGTTTTAGGGATACCAAATATGCAGGGAATCTTAGGTTTCTCTACATGTAAAAAATTGTATAGCTTTTCATTAAAACTCCCCTGCAATAAATGGTCCAACAAGTAAAAATTAATTTTAGTGTAAGCAATATTGATCTCATTACGAGAAACTGCCGTGTAGTGTTCAGGGTCTTGCAGGATGTTAATATGTGTGTGTCATAATCATCATTATACATTAACACCACCCCTCCACCCTTGTCAGGCTTTATCACTCTACATTTTTCTTCTCTCAACTGTTCAAGTAAAGATGTTTCTTCTTCTGAAAGGTTCGAACTAACCCTGCCATTAATGTCAAGATTCCTAACTTCACTTTCCACCAGCTCCTCAAAAATTTTTAATGTCTGATTAACTGGTAGGTTAAACAGGATTTTTCTACTCAGTTCTTCTCTATCCAGTTCCTGTCCCTTGAAGAAAATTTGTAAGTTTAATTGTCTAATGTACATTTTCAGATCTATTAATGTATTGACCATAGACCCGGGTCTGGAGGGTATAAAATGAAACCCCTTAGTGAACAGTTTAAAATAGACATCATTGGTAACCATATCTGTGAAATTATATATGGTAAAATTATCTTTTTTACATATTCTTTGGTCATCCTCTGAGGTCACTTGTAACGTTCACAATATAATAATTTTCCTCTAGCGGTGTCAATGACCCCATTAAGTCGGTCGAACATTCTGACTCTTCCCTGGGAACCTGCCCCCCACTCCCCACCATAGTGTTGGGGGTTTTGGTATGAATGGTTCCTCTGTTTTTGAGCAAGTCTTTCGCTTCTTCTTACTGATGGCTCCCCTAAAGGGTAACCTGTATGCTCATCAGTTTTGTTATTGTCGCCTTCCGTCTCATTACGAACCGAGTACTCATGATCCCCATGGAAGTAGCAGGGCCAGTTTTGAAAAGGAGATATAAGCTCTCCCTTCACTGTACTCCAAAAGGTCCCTTTCTAACTTCATCATTTTTCTATTAATAATTTTGTCACAATAATTGTCAACATCCTGAAACAACCCTTCATATTTACATTTATCAAAAAGACATACTCTCATTAACAACTTTGTTGTGCAGAGAATTCATCTCATTTAACAGAACCTCTCTCTGGTTCTTATAGTCTCAGACCATTAATTTTAACAGTTCAACCCCAGTCTTGTTAAATAGTTCTGTTAGCTGTTGGTAAAGCCAACTGTTATGTTTTACGTTGTTGGGGTATTTAAAAATTCTCAGTCCCTTAGGGACCCGGTTAGCTACAATGCATTCACTCAGGAATCAATCTCTAACTGGTTAATTTTGAAGGAAAAAACTTTTCTTTGAACAGTTTAAACTTTTCGTCAAAAGTCTCTATACTGTTATCAAAAGTTTTTTCACACTGAAGTTATACCTTCGATTAGTCCAAGAATCAAAATTAAATTGGTTGTCAGTACCTTTGCCTCCATTGCAGGTATGGCTGCTTAGTTTTGTTGATTATGGTGCTCCAAATGCTGTGAAGTGGCCGTTCACCTCTCTTCCTCATTTAAAATACTTTGGTTCGTCGTCACACGCACATTGCGTGTATTTTCCTATTCAAACAGCTTATTCTGATTACCTGATTTTCTGATTCTTGGACTAATCGAAGGTTTAACTATCATAACTGTGAAAATCCTCAGTATGAAATTGTCATGTTTGAAAGTTATATATGAGAAAATAATATTTGCGAACCTTAAAAAAAAGTGATTTCATAAGAATGAAACCCAAGCAGATATCGTACATGTGAATTTGATCACATAACCTTAGTTGTAACGTAAGCATAGCATTGCCTCGAAGAAGTGACGTCGTTAACGTTATTGCCGGTTATGTAAATAACCACAGCAGGGCTGGAATGTAGTAATTCGTCATTGCGGCTGATGATTTGGTGTAAAATTTGTCAAGTGAGTGTATTGGTATGTAGGGATAGCAACGAAAGGCTGTGATAACAGCATGTGTGTTAATGTATATGGAACAGTGATGAAACTCTGCAGGTAAGCATAATAAATGCCGCATTGTGCACCAGACATGGTTTGTAACACGTTGAGATAATGTACGTTGTGCACAATGAGTGTATAGTTGTATGTTGTTAAGTGACATCTGTAAGTCGCATTTCATTGGTACATACATCGAAACAGTGTTATTGTGAACATTTTCCGCCTGTCTGCAGCAGTGACTCGAGTATACTGTTAGTTAAATTTGTGAATAGTATAGTGAAGTGTAAGTTACAATAAAAGCTCAGTTCACAGAAGTTGGTCGTATTAGGGCAGCTCACAAGACATCCTTATAGTGCAAATAACATTAACCTGTATTGAACAGTCATACAAATGCATGATTCTCCAGCTTTCCAAGTGTCTGACGGTGTGTTTAAGGTGCCTGTGATTGTGGCAGACGTACTGTTCAACCTGCATTACGTTATGGAACAGATTGTAGTGAGAGTAAATGTGCTGTACTACTGTGTGCACACTCATTGTTAAAATAAGCCTGTTACATGTCATTTAGTGGAAATATTCATGGCTGTCACTATAACTGGTTAGTGTGTCTACTGTGTCACTGTAGATCCGTTACTGGTGGCAATTGTTGATAACTAAATTATACTGCAGGTTGTGAGCAAACATCATGTCACAGAGGAATGCAGTTACAGGTTGTCTTGGTGCAAATGGCACAATTTATCAGACAGTACTGTCCCAAAAGGGTTGGAAAATGTTTAGTGTTGATGGCTACCAGTACTATCTGGAGAAATTTACAGACTGCTGCATGACAAGGAATCCCAGTTCATGAGACTATTGGAACATAGGGTCGAGATGACAACACGTGGACTGGCCAAAGTAGTTGCTTTGCATTGCTCCTTCTAACATGCACACATGGGGACTATGTGTAACTATAGAAACGCTACAATTAAACATACAGTTACTAATGGCCATACCTTCCATTTGGCGAATGGCACAGGACACATTATCTACTTCTTTTGCTGATTTCTATATGGATTCGTAGTGTGGGAGAAGTATTTCACTTTTACAGCAGCTTTCAGAGGTGTACTAATAGTTAATTTGCTGTTGGTAAGGAAATGGCGTGGACATGTTTGAGTATATCGCAGGGTTTGGTATTATGCACTCGGGAATCAGATAAATAAAAAAAACCTTCTGAGATGAGAAATTCGATATTCATAGTTTTAATGGCAAATTTTTGAATACAGTTCGTCATTATGACCATTCACACCATAACATTTTCGACTATATCATTAGATAAAGTGATAGCTTTACGTAATGAATTTTGATCATTTGATAGTAAACCTATAAATACATCTTGATTTCTGTATATCTTTAGACATACGTGTATGTGTGTATATATATATATATATATATATATATATATATATAATATACACACACACACGTGTATATATATATATATATATATATATATATATATCTATATATATATATATATATATATATCTATAGGGTACATTCAGACATGAGGTCCACACTCTAACTCTCCTCCTTGCACATCTGCACTGTTCTGCCTTGCTACAACACAGACAGGTGCCACATGTGGACACAGCCTAACATTAGGGGGTATATATATATATATATATATATATATATATATATAGTGTGTGTTGTGTAATGGAAAAAATGTATATTAGTGTGGCCAATAGCGGTTGGTGGAAGTAATGCCATTATGATGGACAAGTGGGTTCCAGAGCCCACCACTTGCAGGGCACTCAAGTTAACCTATAATGTAGCATGCAGATATATATAATCTGTATATATATATATATATATATATATATATATATATATACAGATTGCAGGTAAACCTATTACACACCAATGGGATTTCTGCATGCTACATTATAGGTTAACTTGAGTGTCCTGCAAGTGGTGGGCTCTGGAACCCACTTGTCCATCATAATGGCATTACTTCCACCACCAGCTATTGGCCACACTAATATGCATTTTTTCCATTACACAACACACACTATGATGGCTTACATCTTGTCAGTCAGTGCTGATCTGCACAGTTGATGGGGATGGCCCACTACCCACAGGTACAGACACTATTGTCCATAGCAGTTGTTCAGCTGGACATCATAACAACACCTGATGGCACATATAAATCATTCAACATCATCTATCCCATTATTATGGACCAAGTACTACATTCAGTTATGTACATATATACTTCACATACCTGTTGTGGGAATGATGTCTGTTCTGGATTGTTTGCAGGTTGGATGTTTTATTTTTTTTGTTGTGTTTTTTTTTTTTTTTTTTTGGCTTTGGCTTTCTCTCTCTCTCTCTCGGTCTCTCGGTCTCTCTCCAGTAAATGGATTGAGCTGCTTTGAATAGATTGCAGCATGGATTTTGTAGGTGATGCTTATGATCAGGTGAAGGCCTCTGCACCAATCAGTGTCCTCCACTTGCTACCTGCATGCTGTGTAGTACTTCCAATTACCACTGACATGGCAACCCACTACTATAAATCCCTACATCATGTGGGCATGGGCTCTTTACCTTTCCTGTACAGAGGATATCCTTCCTGTGTGTAGGCAGCAGTGTTACAGACAGCAGGTAGCAATACCTCTTAAAACAGGACTTGCAGACTCAGGCCAGCTATATATTTGTATAAGGTTCCAGAACTACAGACAGTGTGTGAGTAGTGTTGTTATATGCATTGTATAGCACCAGTGTTACAGGGTTTGTGTGTACGTACTAGTTTAACATGGAATGCAGTCTGTCTGCATAGCTCTCAACTGAGGGCCTATCCACATGATGGCTAGAGGTGTGCCTGTTATGTTTTGTCTATCCACCACACAGGTCTTGTGTCGAATATATCACTGGCAGTGTGTGTGTTTGTTGAGTGCTATCAGTACATGGCTGAATCCATTTGTGTTTCTGACTTCATATGACTAATGGTATGTTACAGACTATCCTGTAACACCAGCAACTTACTCAGTGTATGACAACACTGTTTCACATATGGGTCTGTGTTCAACCTCTATCCTCCACCTACATATGAGGCTTTGTCCATATGACATGCAGTAAGGGGTTGTTATGTAGTGGCCTGTGATTATGTCATGCTGCTATTCCTCCCATCATTCCAGTGCTGTTGTGGCCCCCACACATATTGTGGGATAGGGTCCATATATATGTGGGCTTCAGCTGCACAAAACGTGTGCCTTTCTCCAGTCCAGGGGTCAGTGCATGTAACAGTGTTATATGCCCCTGTACGTCAGTCTTTGGGGGTGGGGTATGTATCCTATATAACCTAGGCTGTTACAACATGTGAGGGATATTAGTAGTAAGCTGCCTTTAGGTATATGGCTGTACATTACCATATATTTCTCCTTGGGAACATTGGTGGCCTAGTGCTTACTGCCATACAGACTGTTCTATTTGCCAGCGTGATTGTAATGTTTTCAGTTATGCATTGTTATATAACAGATGCATTCCATTGTGTCAACGTAAGTTTTTTCCCCTTAGGGATTGAGTACAGTGTGTAATTAGAGGCTGCTGGACTATACATCTGCAGTACTTACAGTTGATTGATTGTTATCCTCTGGCCCAATCTGTCTTTACTGTTGTACTACTTGAAGGCCTTGGCCTGGATAGTGACATATGCTATGATTTCGGATTACTGTATAAAATGATCTGTTTGACAGTCACATTCATCAGTTAGTATGTATTTCAAAGTCTTAACAGCTATATGACATGGCATATACAACTGTAATAGTACACAGATAAAACTTTATGTATGCAAACCTGTGTGTGGTGTCATATCCTTTGACTTCTCTGTGGGTATATGTTTCAGGCAACAATTGTCTTTTGTATGAGTGACTCATACACTGTCCACTTGAAAAGGTGGCAACTGTAGGAATATTGGCTGTTCAATATTCTGTGCACCCTCTAAATATGTATCTTCCTATACACATCTATGTGTAGTTACATATATATAGATATATATATATGTGTATATATATATATATATATATATATATATATATATATATATATATATATATATATATATATATATATATTTAATGTGTGTGTATATGTATCTTTGGAATGTTTATTGCTTCCACATTGTACATTCCCTATGGTAGCCAGACTACTGCATGATATGTTATTGATTCCATCCTGACATCATACAGGTGGGATGGATTACTGTTATCGTCTTCTGGCCACATTGTGTAGGGTCCTGGGTATGAGATTTGCAACAGTCGGTATTGTGCTGCAGGGCAGATCTGTTTGGTTGTGGGGGAAGGGGTGATATCACTACTTAAAAGAGGTATTTAGCTTGGGCCCCTCAACCCCATTAATGGTGCTTTGCTCATATATGTATTTGTTATGTTCTCTTTTATATATATATATAGATATATATCTGTATATACATATCTATATATATATTTTTTTCTGCTTACATATATATATATATATATATATATATATATATATATATATATATATGGAGATATATATCTATAGATGTATGCATAAGTATATATATATATGTGTGTGTATATATATATATATATATATATATATATATATATATATATATATATATATATTTATATTTTACACACACACGCATATATATATATATATATATATATATATAGTTGTCCATGTTGGTCTGAATGACCTGAGACGTACCTCCCTGGACTACATGAAGAGAGACATGGAGGAGCTCTCCGATCTTGTATCCCAGGCAGGTATGACCCTAACCCTGAGTAGCATCCTGCCATCACCCAGAATGATACCACAGTACAAGGACAAAATGATTGACTTCAACAATTGGCTAAGCTTCTGGTGTCATTCTAAGGGGGATCCAGTATTTGTCTGCCTGGGACGGCATGATTGACAGTCCACGATGCTTTGCCAGAGATGGCCTGCACCTGTTGCCCTTAGGATTCCGGATAATGGCTAAGGCTCTTGCCACCCCTATAGTGCCTTTTTAGGCAAGGTTCAAATGACAAATTCACCACCGTAACAGGTACAAGCAAGCAAAATCTGAGGGTAATGCTACTCAATAATAGTCTAAACCTCAAAATGCACTCACTCGAAGCACTCCTTAAAATGGAGAACATTGACATCTGTGCAGTGACAAAGACCTGGTTCAAAGCTCCAGAGAGCAGCCCTGCATTAACAGGCTTCAATTCATACCACACCTTTAGGCCACCTAACCCAGAAAGAAGCACTAAAGGCGGAGGCGTGTAGATATTCATTAAGGATATCCACACCTCCAGGGTAGTTGCACAGCATAATGCATCCGAGATTATCCAAGTGCAACTAACTCTGGGCAAGACCACAATCCAAACTGTAGCTTGCTGCAGACCCCCCAGGATTCACACTCCTCATTTCTTGATACAGTGGAAAGTATTAGGGTACAACCCAACACCCTAATAATGGGCGATTTCAACTACCCCACCATTAACTGGGAAAACTACTCATGTACCAACTCTTTTGCTCAACGTTTTCTAGAATTCATAAATTACAATGCCTTGGATCAACTTATTCACACCCCCACCAGGGGCAGCAATATCCTAGACCTGGTCATTACCAACATGGGAAACCGGTGTTCCACACCAGAGGTCAATTCCTCGTTGGTCAGATCAGACCACAAGCTAATCAGCCTAGACATCCACATCAAAACCCCACCCCCAATTAGGGAAACCATCGTAAAAAACTTCTCCAAAGTCAACTTCACATTTCTTAAGACAGAAATGGCAAACTTCATGACACCCATGCAGACGGACAATAGAGGTATGACTGCCGAATCCTACACAAATGCACTTTATAAGCACTTACACGAGTGCATGGATCATGCTATCCCTAATAGAACCAAGATGTTATCCTCCAAAAAAAGGAAGCCAATCTGGTGGTCCTCTGACATAAACAAACTCTACAACAGAAGAAAGAAACTGTTGCAAAAAAGAGGAAAATCCCATGACTGGAGGAACTCCCTGGTCGACCTCAGTAAGAAGATGAGATCCCTCATAAAATCCTCCAAAGCTAGTTACGAAAACAAAATTGCCACTGACTCTAAAGACAGCCACAAAGCGTTCTATAGCTATGTCAAGAATCTAAATGGGAACACTCAGATCTGCTCTGAGTTACAGCACAATGGCACTCAATATACAGAACCAACTGATATTGTCAACATCCTAGCAGATAGGTTCAGTGCTAACTTTACCCCCTTCTCACCCCCTAGAGGGCCCATCTCTATACCAGAAGAATGCAAAGTTCCTATAATCACGGCTGCACAGGTAAAAAAACACACACTCCAAAGCCAAGAACACAGCATCCATGGGACCTGACAGTATCCCAGGCTGCATTCTACACGAACAACAGAATGAACTGGCACCCTACCTAAGTACCATGTTCAATCATAGCCTCATCTCAGGCTTTGTACCCACTGAATGGCGCACCGTGATGGTTATCCCACTCCACAAAGGGGGATCCACGACGGACCCCGGGAACTACCGCCCCATTAGCCTGATGAGCCTGGTCTGCAAGGCCTTGGAACGTATCATCGTGGAACTCATAAACAAAGACATTGGTAATCTCCAAACTCTGGACCCTACCCAGTTTGGATTTGTAAAAGGCAGATCATGTCTCCTAAACCTGATTGACTTCTTTGAAGCAGTCAAAGCCATAGATGAGGGTAAAATGGTTCACACAGTTTATCTAGATCTCGCCAAGGCTTTCAACACCATCCCCCACTCTGGAATTATAGATGAGCTCATTAAACTAGGTATAAATCCCTATGTCACAAGATGGGTTGCCAACTGGCTCACAGACAGAACCCACACTGTGAAAGCAGCGGATTCCAAATCCGACATCAGACCAGTGACAAGTGGAGTACCACAGGGTTCAGTCCTGGGTCCTCTCCTGTTCAGTATCTACTTCTCTGAAGTGCAGGCCAACACAGAAGGTCTTTGGCTAACAAAGTCTGCAGATGACTGCAAACTAGGAGCCATAATCGAAACTCCTAATGATGTGGACAAACTATAAAAGGGCCTCACTGAGACAGATACCTGGTGTCAAAGCCATGGCCTGAAGCTCAATGCCAGAAAGTGTACTGTCATCCCCTTTGGTAAAAACTCTGTACCCATGAACTACCACATAGCTGGTAGTCTACTTAATGACCTTGGGACACAGTTGGACAGTAGTCTCTCCTTTGATAATCACATCACCACAGTGGTCAGAAAATCCTTTTACGTGGCTCATCTCATGACAAAAGGATTCTCATCCAGAAAAAAAGAGGTCATTGTTCCCCTCTACTCATCACTCATTAGACCCATTATAGAGTATAATGCCCCTTTTGGTATGTACCTCACAAGACATCTACAACAACTGGAAAGACCACAGAAATACCTCACAAAGAAGATTTACTGGCCTCAAACAGATGCCCTATGCAGACCGTCTCAAAAAACTACAGCTTTACTCCATCGCATATCGCCTACTCAGGAGCGATCTCTGCCTAACATACAAAGCTATGTCAAACCCAGAGCTGTTGGACATGCTCCACTTAAAGAAATCCCAATCCATCCGAGCTACACGCTCTAGGGACCTAAACCTTGTCACCACAATAAACAGAACATGCTGGAGGGATAGAGTCCTGTCCCAGAGACTTCCCATACTCTGGAACAGACTACCTATCTGTTAAACAGAGCTCCTCATTAGCACTCTTCAAGAAAAATCTTGATGATTGGATGGGAAATGGGAAATTCACCCCGGGGATCACTTCTATGGCTCTGCTCGACAGGGGCACAGGAAAATGGTGGCGAAAGCCAAGGTACATTTTTTGGCTAGGCTTGTATGGGCCCTAGGGCCGATAGCCTAGTACCTACCTATGAACCTATATATATATATATATATATATAATATATATATATATATATATATATTATAGATATATATATATATATATATATATATATTCTGAAAAGTCGACCATGTGAAGGGGACCCATATGGGTCCCCTTCACATGGTCGACTTTTCAGAAAGTCGACTTTCATATGGCCGAGACCATATGATCGACTTTCGAAAAGTTGACCATGGGGATCCGCTATCTCAGTACAGTACGGAATGGGAAAATTTCCTTCTTCCACACTGTAGTGTGATCTCGGAGTTGGTATATTTAAGTTATGGGTGGTGTGGGGGATGCAGGGGGGCTTGCCCTCTTACTAACACTTGAAAGGTGTTTGTTGTGTGTTTTCTGTTTATTTTACATGGTTGGCTTTTGAAAGTCTTTCTGAAAAGTTGACCGTGTAAAGTAGACTATATATATATATATATATATATATATATATATATATATATATATATATGTCTACACACACACACAGACACACACACACACATCTATATATATAAATACATTTCCTGTACTGTTGAATGACTATGCTGGATGATACGTTTGTGAAACCATCAATGTTATGTATATCTGACATGGCTTAGTGGTAAATCACTTTGGCTATGGTGTGCAGGGTCCTGGGTTTGAGCCTTGGAAAGGCTGTTTATTTTGTTGGTGGGCAGAACAAGAGCCGTTGGATACAGAATGATTAATACACTTTTATGAAGTTATAAGCAGGTTTGCGGAGAGGTAAGCACTGCTAACTTCCAGTTACAGTTTCTTATACTAATTTAGCTTCTCAGTTGTTTAACCAGTGTAGGCACTGCTTACACCCACGCAAACAGGCGTAAACCTGCTTACTGCTGCTTAAAAGTGCTTACTCCCGCTTATCCCCACGCTAATTTCTTTAAAAAAAAATGAAAAAGGGTTGATAGGAAACTGGTGAAAAAATGGCACAAAGAGGGAAAGACAGCAGGGAAAATAGCTAGGGATGTGCAGGAAGGGTGTAGGGAAGGTCCATAGCTGCCCATTTCTTCTACAGCAACAACTGTGCATGTACACTGATTTGGAGGTAGATTTGGACACTCATACCCCTGAGAGAGGGGTGAGGGCAACAGTAATATGTTTTGAAGCCAATTAGACCAGATTACTTGTCCAGTGGACATGTGTGTGAAATGGACAGCTATGTATGGGGCGAGATTTTTTTTGGGAACAGATTGCTCTTTTTTATTTTTAAGGTGAGAGTGGGATTTTTGGAGAGGGATAGTAGGTATATTTGGGGAGGTAGGTTGGGTAGGATAACAGACAAGACAGACAAGACAGCATACAGGGGTGGTATATGACACATGGGGGTAAACACCTTGGATGGGTACAGGTGTTTTGAAGTTGGAAGCCCATGAGCCCTCAGTGGAAACAGTGGGACTGAGGTCCCCACCCATGGGTAGTCACCACTGCACCTTCACAGCCCCAAAGGTGGCTGTGCTGGGGGCCTTGTAGGAGGGCCAGGTTGATGCTCTAGTTGTGCCACACTGCCCTCAAGCTGGCGTAGCAGATCTCCAAACTCCCTGTAGAGCTCACTACGCACGAGACCCTGGACCTGGCGACGTGGACAGGACACTGTCACCCGCTCACTCCGAGGGGAGGGGGGAGAGACCCATCCCCTGAGGCAGTTTCACCCAAAGGTGGTGAAGGACCAGCGGACGAGGAAGTCCTGGGGTGGGTCCCAGACGTACTGGTGCCTGGTGCCATGGCCAGATGAGGTGGGTCCGCTGGGACTGGCCTTCCCAAATGTGCTTTGGTGTTTCAATTTTACAACATATGTGGGTTAGTAATAGTCAGCCCATTCCAGGATTAGGTATAATAGCATGCATAGATATTCCCATTAACCTGAAACACCAGCTATGGAACAGTTTGATAGCAAACAGAACACATGCATATATGGAACCACGGTGGCCATTACAACAGCATGCAGGTACATTGATGGCAGCATGCCACCAATGTGGGAGTATTTCAACATGGCACATGCGCAAAAATAAATTTAAATATTTATCAAACAATAGGACATATGTCCCAACAGTAGATTTAATAGAGCACATACCGACTGAGTTGTGTATTTAGTTTATTATTGCAGATATGGTGGGGGGGGTGGGGAGAAATATGTCAATTAACAACTTGTATATCCCTGTAGTTCTCATTACTTTCCTAGTCAGTGATGTGATCTGTACCTTACAGGTATTATTACACTGCCCTATGGCCTTAGTTTGGACAGTGGTATGGATGTAGACAACTATATACATGAACTGTGTTTTACCTGCAGTATACACCTCTTACTTGGTATACCTGTGGAAGTGTTGTTTAACACTACCTGACTGTTTCTACACATATTCCCAAATTACAGGTTGATGTTATGCACATACTTGTCCATTTCTTATTGCACACACTCTGGGCATGTCTTGACAACATGCAGGTGAAACCGGGACATATTTTTGCTATTGCCCTCATAAACCTTTGGTGAGTTGTACAATGACAGGCTTGTTTTCATAGATATTTTCCAAATATGTACAGGCCTGACAGTCAGTTATATGACATTAAATGCTGCTTACATGTCAGAGATTAGCACACTGATATGCCAGGGGGACAGGGTAACAGCCAGCAGATATGGGCCAATTAACTGGACATTCTGGACAAATCTGTACACTTGTGGGGTATGATTCTGCATACAGCTTACTACCACTTCCAGGATTCAAACCATGGCTGTGTCTGCTAAAAATAAAACAGTACACATCACAGTTGAGTGTGCTATATAGATATTGCTGTGTATCTCTTCTCTGATTTCTGTCTATAAGTCTCCCGTTGTTTTGCAGTCTGACCTTGTAATTACAACACTCTTATACAGGGTTTCCTAGACCGTTTTATTATGTAGCACAGCGTGGATGACAGTGAAGAGTAATACCTTATTATTCAGAGCAACTGCAACACTAACAATGCCATATAGTACCAGCGTAAACAGTACCAATCCAGGATTTCAGTCTTTTATTTCTAGGCACAGGTTTCTATCTGACAGACCTGTGGGGGGAATGTTTGTTAGCACTACCTGAATGTTGCCACACCTATTAGATTCCACATTATTATTATGCACATACGTCTCACTCTGTTACTGCACACACTCTGGTCATAGCTTCACAACATGGGGGTAGAGATGGGACATACTTGGCTTATTTACTTTCATAGCATTTTAGAAAGTTGCTAGAGTGACAGGTTTGTTCTTATAGATATTTGACAATCAGTTTTATGTCATTATTTGCTGCCTTAACATCTGGGATCATCCCACTTATTTGCCAGGGGGACAGGGTGACAGGCAGCGGATATGGGCCACTTAACTGGACATTCTGGACATATCTGTACAGTTGTGGGGTATGATTCTGCATACAGCTTACTACCACTCCCAGGATTTGAACCATGGCTGTGCGTGCTAAATATACAATTCATGTCTCAGTTGAGTGTGATACTTGGATTATGCTTTTTATCTTTCCACTTTTTTCTAAGTCTCTCTCAGTTGTACTATGTGACCTCTTGTGATTACAACAGTCATATACAGACATTCCTACACATTTTATTTATGTAGCACAACACATGCATTCCAGCAGTTAGACCTTTATTGCCAGGCTGTTAACCTTTTATTTGCATACAACCTATATGAGACTCTTCCTGCCATATTGTCTGGTGTATTCAGTACATGCCTTAAACAGTACAGGTTTTATACTGGCAATTTACTTTCTACTACTTTTAGATTTATTTCTTATGACAGTACATGCAAGAGTATTACTAACCTGTCTCGTGACACAGCCTCTGCAGCCTACAGGCATGGGCTTCCCGGTTCGCAGCCTGCTCTTCTGCCACTGTCAAAGACATGAGAGGAATATTTAGCCATACCTATCCATAATATACATGAGCTGGCAATTATTAAACAGATAGTAGACTGATACTTACACATGGCTGGGACATCCCTGTCCTCCTAGCCTCTTGGATCCACTGATCCAAGAGCTCCCTCTTTCTCTGCTTCAGGTTGGCATAGTGATGCTTGACCTGCTCACCAGTTCGAGGTATGCCAGTAGCATTGGTGAGGTCATGGGTGAGACAGTCCCAGGCTTCCGCTTTATATTGGGAACCCTGGTACTGGCTCTGCAGCAGTCTCTGGTCATGGTCTTTAGCAAGAAGTCCTGCCATGACTTTGGACTGCTGGATGCTTCAGCGCTGGGCCCAAAAGCGCACAGCTTCTTCCATACCAGACATAGTGCCTACAAGAGGAAGCTGCAACCATTCATGAGATGTATTCCCACCTGTTCGGTTTGAATAGGGCCAGTTTCCTGCACTTTGCCATGATTGGACATTTTTGAAAATGCTAAGCTATGGGCAAACCTGCTTACCTAAGGTTGACATTGCTTAAAGGGTTATACCAATGGGAAAACTGATTTAGCTGGCCTACACATTGCTTACACCTAGTAAGCAGGGCTGTGCAAAGCTTAGCATTGCTTAATTTTTAATTTGCATACTATTTGCTGTTTGGCGTTGATTTATTATTCATTGCATGTTATATACGTGGTTGATATACATGATTCATGTGTATGTACACTGTATGGTGTCCTTGTGTTTATTAGGTGATTTCAACACTTTATTACAAAGAAAACTCACATCTGGACTTAATGCAGTGCTCCAGTTCACATATTTATGTTATGTAGTAGGTTATACAACATAAAACTGTATATAGATTCCTTTCACATATTAAGTTTAATATTCATATGGTAAGGATCTGTTTGCTGATACCTCAGTCTTATGTATTGCTGTGATGGCTTACTGGTTAACTACTGTGACTAATAGTGTACAGGGTCCTGGGTTCAAGACCTGCAGGGGCTGTTTATTTTGTTGCTGGGCAGAACAGCGGCTGTTACATACAGAGTGATTAAGGCACTTTTAAGCAATTGTAAGTGGGTTTGCACAATGGTAAGCAATGCTAACCTCCTGTTAAATATGCTTACAGAGAGTTAGCTTCAATATTGCTTAACCTGTGTACACATTGCTTACCCTTGCACAAATGGGGTTAAACCCGCTTACTACTGCTTAAATCTGCTTACTCCCACTTACTACTGTTTAATAGTGCTTACTCCCACTTACCCCCACACTCATTTAGATGGAAATGTAAAATGTTTTTTGGGAAGGTGGTGGATTTGGACATTCTATGAATTTACCATTCATTACACATTATACCTTCGATTTGTATCCCTGATTCATGTGGACATATACGTATGGTGAACTTGTGTTTATCTGTGGATTTTACAACATTATTACAATGACACCTCACATCTGCATTTAATGCAGTACTCCAGTTCACAAATATATGTTATTTAGTAGGTTATGCAACAAAAAATATTGTTCATAAAGTGATTTGACATGGAAAATGGGATGTACTGGAGTGAGACTTGAACTGGGAATGACTGCTTGTAAGGTGAATGCTCTGACCACTACACTATTGCAGTACTGCTTCATTTGCATATATTTTATTTATTTTTATTTTACATTTGTTGACCAGGCTAGTCCAGCTGGATATATGTCAATTTTCAGTGGAGGCCCGGGGAGAAAAGCTCCACAAATTACAACAACATAAAAGGTCAAGACAAAGACAATAACAGTATAATTTGGTACATAAGTTTTAACAATTATAGTACAAGCCTAAGATTATATATTTTATATTTCAGTAGGAAAAAGGAAAATTTTATCTAAGAATAGATGAATAAGACTAATACATTTGTATTAGAAATGGTGTAGTACAAATCTTTATAACATATTACAAAATTAGATACACCTAGTAATTTATGATGAGATACTAAGGTCTCACAAAACCTAAGAAAGAAAAACACTAGAGATCAATAGATAAGAGTATAGAAGAACAGCAAACAAGGATGGGTTTCTAGTGTTATTTAACACATAGGTTGTGATACTATATGAAGGTGTTTTATCATTCCACAGTATATACTTATTTACATGAGAAAAAATCCTAAGGAAGGTTAAGCTCACTAAAAATTAGTGAGACAACACAAGATCATGATAGGCTAGGAATTGTGGGAGTCTAGTTAATAGTTAGGTACTTAGTCTGGGTTAACACAGGGGCATAGCCAGTGTGATTTGAGGTAGGGTTTAAGCTTGCTTTTAAATAAGCTGACAGAGGATATTGAGGTTAGCTGGCTTGGGAGGATGTTCCAGGCTTTACCTACTGTATTGGAGAACAAGGTGTCACCAGCTAAGTTGTTGGATTTTGATATCTGTACAAGTAGGTTGTTAGCTGAGCGTAAGGTCTTGAGGTTATTATAGGGGATGACTAGGGGATGTAAGTATGGGTGTATTTTGAGGTAAATACAGGATCTTATGGGCTACTATTAATTGATTGAAAAGTATTAAATTTGGCAGCTCTAACCATCCTAACTGATTCAGATTGATACAGTGATGAGTTCTATAGGAGGACCCAGCTGCAAATCTGGCAATACTGTTGGAGGATGTAAGTTTACTCAGATTACTTCTTGTGCCATTTAAGCTGCAGTATATGTAGCTATGCAATGGGCAAATCCATGCACCTACAGTTAAATTTTATCTGTTTGATAAAAAAAAAAACTAACTTGTTTATATTATTATATTTTAGCTATTGCTCTTATACACTTGGGGGGATGCTGGGGGTATGCAACTACCTATGAGCAGTCTCACTCATTGTTATTGCTAAACTGCAGTTCTTGATTGCAGGGGCATGTATATTGTGAGAGCTCTGGTCTCAGACACGATCCTGCACTCGACCACGCTCCATGTCCGTTTAGGAGCCCAGGCAGCGCGCCTTCATTAATATGCATGGTGCACTGCTGTGCTGCTCCTAAATGGTCACTTCCATGCAGGACTAAGCTAGTCCTGCACGGAAGATTAGTGAATCCGGGGGATAGTCTTTAGATGAGCCTTAGTACAGAAGACAGGTAAAGTGGCTGTCATCTTTTCTGAAGTAACAGGTCGAACAAACTTACTAACCTTGACTGAACTGCTATTCTGAACACAATATATTATATACTGCTTTATTCTAGTCATTTTTCTTATTTACGTTTTCTAACCTTGGTCTCAGGCTTTGTCATGTGTGCAAAATTCTATTAAGGAAGCTTCTGTAGCTAGCAAAATTGTATCTTTCCCTTGGAAAAAAAAATTTGTGTGCATACTTTATGCTTATCTTTTCCTTTTAATAAACTGTCTTTTATGCATAAATAAAACACAATTTATTTTACCCTTTAGCCTGTCTAATGTCTAATAACTACTTTAAAATAAAAGTCCCTAATCTAATAGTCATCTATTATGGTGTCCAGGAGTTTAATATGTTGCTCAGCTTTGATAATTGTGTTGTTTACAGAAAAGGTGGATTTGAGGTGCGTGAGAGGAAGACTAAGAGTTTAGTTTTTTAGGGTTTAGGATAAACTGGTTTTCATGAAGCCATTTTTCTATGGTGATGAATGTGTTTTGTGTAAGTGAATGGATATGTGACATGTTGTCAGAGGTGGGGATGAGTGCAGAGTCGTCCTTGTACTGGATAAGAGATGAGTGGCCGGAGGCAGTGTGGAGTTGGTAGGTAAAGTTATTGAATAGAAGGGGGCCTAGGATAGAACCCTGGGGGACCCCTGTTTTTACAGGCAAGAAGGGGGAGCAGGAGGTGAGCCAGATTGTGGTCTGTTAGTAAGGTAGCTGGAGAGGTACTGCAAAGTTGGAGGAGAGAGGTTAAGATCATTTAGTTTTGTTAGTAGTTTAGAGTGTGACACACTATCAAATGTGTGGATAGGTCAAGTAAGAGACAGGACACTAGTTGATTATCATCTCTTGCCTCGGCAACTATGTGAGTCAAAGATAAGAGGGCAGTGGCAGTACTGTGGTTTGGCTGAAAGCAGTGTTTGGTAGTGGATAAGAAGTTTTCATGGATTAGATATTTAAGCAGTTGAGAGTGGATGCACTTTTCAAGAATTTTAGAACGTGGTGATAGAACGGCTATTGATCTAAAGTTAGAGGGGTCTGTGGAGTTAACTCCTTTGTGAAGTGGTATAGTGTAGAATGATTTCCAGATGTTCGGGACTGTGCCTTCTTGGATAGATCTATTTATTAGTATAGAGATAAGGAAGGCTATGGCTTCACCAGAGAGCTTGAGAAAGAGGGAGGTAGTTTATCAGCAGATGGGGAGCAGGATTTAAGTTTATGAAGAAGATATTTGATATAGGAGGTGGAGACGGGTTTAAGAGAGAACGAGTTTTTGTTATTATGAGTTGCAGAGGCGGAAACGTTTGGGGAATTGGAGTTATGGTCTGAGGGAGTTTGTTTATGGATAGTGATTATGAAGTAGTTATTAAGCAGGTAGCAGTCTCCAGTGGTGAGTTATTAGGGAAGGGGTTTGGGGTTGTAGGGTTGCCAGGGTGAAGGATATTATTGATAGCAGACCAGAATTTTTCAGGTTGGAAAGGTGATTAGTTTGTGCTGTATTATAAAAGTTTTTCTTGTCCTAGTAAATGTAATTTTTTGTACGGTTCCTGATTTCCTTGTAATTTTGTAGTAGAGTAGGAGATTTGGTTTACTGCTAGGTTTTCCAGATACTTTCCTTTTTGTGCATGAGGGAGTGGGTTTCTTTTGATAGCCAAGGTGCATAGGTAGATTTTATCCTAATTTTTCTTTAGGGCGCAAGTAAGTCTAAGATGTTGAGGAAAATCTGGTTAAATTATTCAACAGCTTCATTAAGGGGAGGATGGTGAAGGAAGGCCCAGTTAATGGATGTCAGTGTAAATGATTCAGTATCAGAGGAGGATAATTTATAGTAGTCTCTGTAAATGTGAGATCTAGGTATTTGGATGGCGTGTTTTTGGATGTGAATAGGTAGGTGGTCAGTAAGGGAGTTGGGTAGGGTGCAGGGGTTGTGGTAAAGGTCAAGTATCCAATCAAGTATAGAGGTGGAACCAGAGTTTTTATTAATATAAGTGGGGGACGTGATGAGTTGTTTGTAGCCATGCAAGTTAATAATATTATGAGAGTCTGTCAAAAGTTTTGACCAGTCTATGTTTACATCTTCCATAACTGTAGTTTCACAGGATATGTTGTCCGACAGCTATAACAGTATATTTTCTAGGATTGGAATGTTGTTTCCTGGTGGGATATAAATTGTGGCAACAGCAAACTTTTTTTGGGAATTCAAGTGACAGTTCAGTATAATTATATAGCAGGGTGAAAACTTGGTAAAGGTGTTTGTGGGGGGGGGGTTCAAGAAGATCGGAGCAGAGAACAAATGCATACTTGTTTTATTATTTTTTTCCTTATATTTTAACTCTTCATTATTTTTTCCATGTAACTTATGATAATTATAACACTATTGTTTCAGTATTATAAGCTATTATCACAGAACTACATCATATTGCATTGTTTTAAAATTGCATTGTACAGCATTATATAATGTGTCTTCTTACTTTTACACTTTCTGCAGTTAGCTTTTATGACTCTCTATTGTTTTATAGCACTCAACAAGAGAAACTATCAACTGTAGATTGTACTTTTGTACTGCAGCTTTTCTTCCTCAGTGTCTGCTTAAAAGGGACAGTTTTAGGCCCAGTCATGCTAACCCAGTAAAAAAAGGTCAATAAATAAATAAATAAAAATTGTGAATTTATAGCTACTTTATCATTTATTGCTTATTTATATATAAAAGGTAAAGCAAGTAATGGAGTGTGATACCAAACTTGTGATTGTATGATGTTTGGTTTTCTGACAATGAGCGTTTTCTGTAAGGTGTTGTATAGCTTTAGGAAGTCTTTGTCAGCATAAGAGATGCATTTAATTCTCCACATCACAGTTAAAATACTAATTTGGAAGAGTCTTTATAAAGCCAGTGTTATGGCTCGTTACTATACTGTCCTGACATACTTTTAATATGTAGTTTACATGGCATCAGGAGAAGTGATGGACGGATATTTGTGCACGTACTACCGAGGGTCATGGTGCATGAACTGTTGTCTGACCTGCTGGAGGTATGAAAAAATGGGGAAATTAACTTATCACCATGAGATATAGTATGTCATCTACATACCGTAAAATTCGAATAAGTTGTAATCGCACGTTTTATCTTTGACGTTTGTATTATTATTTTATACTTGAATGTAACTTGTAGCATTATTTTTGCAAAGTCATTGAACCACTAGCTTTTGTCATTTTTTCATATTAATACAAGTCCAACTAAACATAACTCTCAAGCATCATATTAACTTCACAGAAAATTGGAAGCTTTGGATCCAGAAGTTTCCATCTCCATATGAGTGGATTTGCAAACAATTTGCGTAGCTTCTATGAGAGGAATGTGGAATGGAACCATTTAGCATCTGAGGGGAGAAGATAGACAAAGTTATGAGTTATAAGACATCAATTTTAAGCATAGTACGAGCTTAACCCTGTAATTTGTTAAACATTCGTTTAGTTATTTAGTTAGTTACTGACTTACAAAGAATCACTATTTTCAAGAACCTATAGATGCCTTTGTGAGTGAAGTAAAGAACAGAACAAACAGTAAATTTAGTCGTTTGCATGAAAGGGAAATTTGTCTGTAGAATTAAAATGAGCAGGTAAAATTTACTCTTTTGAGAGAATTGGAATTAACTATTGAACCTGAAGTACAGGATATGCCTAGATAAAATTGATTATACAAAGATGTGAATAAAACTATAACTTGACTAAGGATAATATAAAAATATGGCACAGATAAAACATGAATGATTGTAATACAAGCAACAGTGGGGAAAGCCCTCAGGTATTCAAGATAGCTTTTAGAAGGAGATGATCAGTCTAAGTGTGGACAGAAGCATAAGAAAAGAAACGCATAATTAAAATCACTGTCAAAGACACAGTACATGTTTGCAAGACTAAGAAAACTAAGCAAGTCTGTTGTGCATAATTTGTAAATGAAGCTAAAATGTAAAAAAAAAGAATGCTTGTGAACAGTATAGAAATATAGAAATTGCAGAATTAAAATGCAATAAATTGCATAGAAAGTAATGAGAGTAGTGTAGTATTAAGCAGAGTAGTATAGTATTAGGCAGAGTAGTATAGTATTAGGCAGAGTGGTATAGTATTAGGCAGAGTGGTATAGTATTAGGCAGAGTGGTATAGTATTAGGCAGAGTGGTATAGTATTAGGCAGAGTGGTATAGTATTAGGCAGAGTGGTATAGTATTAGGCAGAGTGGTATAGTAGAAGGCAGAGTAGTATAGTATTAGGCAGGGTAGTATAGTATTAGGCAGAGAAATGTCCTATCGATTGTGAAAGCCATTAACATTAAGGTTCACATATTTAGTTAAGTAAGCAGATGAACAAGTGTTCTTGTTATAATCCCTCAAGAACACTCATCATTTCACCTACTTAACTAATAGACTACTTGAAACTTCAACAAGCTGCCTTTATTCTTCCCACAAGGGGGAGTGTATCAGAGATAGAGAGTGTCTCCTAGTCCTGCTAGCTAAAATTGATTTTATCTGGACTAATTCCTTGTACTGAGAATCAGAGAAGACAGGACAAACTATGCACAGTTGTCAAATCTGCAGTAAGTTCCATACACTGTAGTTGTAAACATTCCTTTCAGGTTTTCACATTCCTTAAGAAACATTTCTTTACTGGAAATCATACGTGCTAAGCTTATATATTGCCCCTTAATGATTCCTCTCTTTTGATGCATCGGGTGGCAACTACTATAGTGCAGAAGGTTATTGGAGTATGTTGCTTTTCTAAGCACAGTGCTCTGTATACTTTTTTCATATCATTGTTATATATTAACACGTCCAAATAATTAATGCATACAATACTGTAATGGCAAGTGAACTTTAAATATGAGGTAGCGGAATGTAGATATTCCAAAAATCTATCTGTATTTACTTTGCTAACATCCCAAGCAATAAAAATGTCATCCAAACACCTCGCATAAAAATGATGTGGGACATTGTCATTATTAAATATATATTGCTTTTCCCATTGAAGTAGGACTATGTTAGCAAACACTGGGGTACAACATGCGCCCATAGCCACACCTCTTTTTTGTTGAAAAATTGCCCATCCAAATGGATAAAATTATATTTCAAAACCATGTCTAACAATGCATCAAGAACATTAACCTCATTAGCACTAAAAATACCAGATTCATGAATAAAATCATGAAACACCTCTTTTCCAACATCTTGTGGAATAACATTAAATACATTTACTGTATCAATGGTGCCAAATGCTAGACTGGTACTATATTTAACCTTTCTCAAATTTTCTAAATCCCAAGAATCTTAAATAACATGAGAGTAGCTAGACACCAATGCTTTTACTTTTTGATCTATGTATACAGCCATAGGGTGAGTGATAGAAGTTCTAGCACTTACAATAGGTCTCACAGGAGGGTCCCACAAACATTTATGTATTTTTGGGATCCCAAAAAGGAAAGGAACCACAGGAAATTTAAACTAAAAATTCATAGATTTCTTTAGTAATTTCTTCTTGTTCCAACATGTCTAACAAGATAAATCTAATTCTAGAATAACATGAATTAATATAATTCAAAGATATCTGTTCATAAAAATATTCATCCAACACATGTTTGAGCATCTTGTTAAGGTAATAACCTCTATTCATAATCACGATTCCTCCCCCTTTATCTGGCTTCATAGCTCTAATAATTTTGTTATGCATAAGTTCTTTCAATAAGCGTTGTTCATTAATAGTCAAATTTGTTCCATACATATTAACATTGTTACCCTTTAGCAATTTCCTGAAATTAAATTCAGATAATTTTTCAAAAATTACCAAGGGTGTAGGTAGCACAGGGTTAAAAACACTACTTATTCTTAAAATATTACTAATATATTTATTATCGAAACCATTAAACAACAATTTGAAATTAAGCTTTCTCAAATACAGTTTTAAGTCCACCATTAAAGTCTCAGTTCTAGCATGTGTAGTAAGGACAAAAGTAAGCCCTTTACTTAACAGACTCACTATATTTTAATTAAATACAATGTCTGTGAAGTTATACACTCAGAAGTCATCGTTGGCATTCACTAAAATGTTAGGTAACGCCTCATTAACAGTACCTGCTGTTTCATAATTTTCTAGTAGTTCTGTGTATGCTGGTAGTACGAATTCTGCCTCTCGTACCTCCCTCTGACTTGCCCTCTGTTCCATGGATGTTGGTTCCAATTCTGTTGATGGAAATTCCACTCATTGTTCCCAAAATGGTTCCGGTTCCAGTTCCTGAGCCTCTCGGATCTCCTGGAAGGAGCTGTTTCTAAACGGACCACCCCCTCATCTTGCTTCTCGATATGCTCGACTTCCTCCAATGGGGGATTCGCTTCTGAAAGTCCATTACTTGGTTCCGCACTTCTTGCACACCCATTGGCTGAGAGGGTATGCTTTCCCTTCCTGGTATTCCCTTCTGTCTCTGTCGTGCTTTTTACACTTTATCTTTTGAATATCTGCTACCACATTGTCTATTCTGCAGAAAACTGCAACATATTGCACCCCTTGTACAGAACATAGCACATCCTTTTTGATTCAATTGTCCAGCCCTTCAACTTATTTCATAAGATTGTCTATTTCGATTTGGTTGCGCTTTCTTAATTTCAAAAGCTCCACACCTTGTTTATTAAACAGTTCAATCAAGTCCAAATGTAAACGGGAACCAGCCAGTAACCCATTTGGGTATTTTCACAGTCTAAGCCCCCTAGGGACTCTCTCAGTGTGAATGCATTCAGCTAAAAAAGCATTTTCTACTTGGAATTTGCGACATTTAAGCAACACGTTTGCAAAGTTAGTTAAAGTTTCACTGTATGAGCCTGTTTCACTACTTATATGCTGCAAATGAATAGTGGAATGCAGCCAGTTGTTCAAATTAATGTTTACTATCCATTCACTATTGGAATTCATCGATAATTGAGGGCAAAGGTTTTTTAAACAGGCAGGTGTGCGATGGTATTCTCTAGCAGACAAAGAAGCAGCTACTGGTTTGCCGGCCCGTTCCATAAGCTCTTGTACCAATAAAGTAAGCTGCCCAACACTTCTCTGGAGGTCTTCCAGGTTAGAAACTGGTCTGGCCCCATTCACATTCAGATTATCTGCAGAAGACATGTAGAACCAAAAACCAAGGCAGAACAAGACAAAAATCAGTAAAACCAAACCAACTGTTGGAATCCAAACAGAAAAATGACCAAAGCCAGTTGACCACTGCTTTATTCACAAAAATGTAGCACTTTCATGTGTGTATAACATACACTTCAGAATAAACAACATTCACAAAAATTCAATTTAAATAACCCACCAATAAAATCACATGCCCCGTCAACACACCTGCACAAATCAATTTTTAAAGGCATCTTTCTCAGATTTTCAAATGTTATAAATATGTATATACAAAAGAAAAGATACATACCCTATTATTTCACAAATACTTTAAAAGTCAAAGAAGCAATATATATTTAATAATGACAATGTCTCACCTTAACATTTTTATGTGAGGTTTTTGGATGACATTTTTATTGCTTGGGATGTTAGCAAAGTAGATACAGATAGATTTTTGGAATATCTACATTCCACTACCTCATATTTAAAGTTCACTTGCCATTACAGTACTGTATGTATTAATTATTTGGACGTGTTAATATATAACAATAATATGAAAAAAGTATACAGAGCACTGTGTTTAGAAAAGCAACATACTCCAATAGCCTTCTGCACTATAGTAGTTGCCACCCGATGCATCAAAAGAGAGGAATCATTAAGGGGCAATATATAAGGTTAGCACGTATGAGTTCCAGTGAAGAGATGTTTCTCAAGGAATGCGAAAACTTGAAAGGAATGTTTACAACTAGAGGGTACCCCCTGATTTAGTTGATTTAATATGGGGGGGTAGTCCAGAAGAGAAAGCAGAGGGAAGTGATTCCCATCTTGTTAGACAATAAAGCTTTAGTATATCAGAGAGAACCAAATGTTGAATATAATTGTTCATTTATTACCACCTTTACTGAGGAATATGGTTTTATTCGGAACATCATTAACCAAAATTGGTTTGTTTTTTAGAGCATTTGACGGGATATCTGATATTTTGGGGATCAAACCAGTATTTGTTACTATAAAAGCTAAATGTATCAAGAACATGTTGGAATCAGACAACAAATTGTATACTACTATTAGTGAAAGTGCTTGGGGTACTTAGAAGTGTGGCACTTGCAATTTGTGCCAGTATATTTTAGAGAAACATGAGGTGTTGATTAATGGTATGAAAGTTAAAACACATTTTTTTGTAACTTTAAATCAATGGGAGTGATATATGTGGCATTATGTAAAATGTGCCCAAGTTTTTATGTTGGAAAGACTATCCGTAGTTTTAGAGAATGTATTTGCAGACATATTTATAACATTAAACATATGAGAACTACCAATCCCTTGTATAGTCATTTACAAAAATATCCAGACCATGTTTTTTTATTTTTTGGAATTGACACCATACATCGGAATTTGCTGGGAGGACCATGGTGTGACATGGTAGAACACAGGGAGTTGCACTGGCAACTAAAATTAAATGCCACTTCACCCCCAGGTTTAAATTAGTCTCTATCTATAGCTTGTGCTTTAAGGCTTATGTCTCACTATATTTAAGTTCAATATGTTGCATTTTTAATAACATTTTAAAGTATTTGTGAAATAATAGGGTATGTCTTTTTTCTTTTGTATATACATATTTATAACATTTGAAAATCTGAGAAAGATGCCTTTAAGAGTTGATTTGTGTAGGTGTGTTGATGGGTTATGTGATTTTATTGGTGGGTTATTTAAATCTAATTTTTGTAAATGTTGTTTATTCTGAAGAAGTGCATGTTATACACACACGAAAGTGCTAACTTTTTGTGAATAAAGCAGTGGTTGACTGGTTTTGGTTATTTTTCTGTTTGGATTCCAGCAGTTGGTTTGGTTTTCCTATTATTTGCACCATTGACCCATTCATTTCTTTGTAAGTGCAGGAGATAGTCACCCTTCAGCTCTACACCACATTCCCTCCCTGGCTGTAAGACCTAATCAGCCTATTTGCTTACTGGAGAAGTAAGAATCATGTGACGAAGGTCAGGTCAGCTTGCCAGAACCAGCAGATACTGCACCCAAGCTCTGGAGCTCCTAAACACTGTATGAGCTCTCTTTAGCTCAAGTACGTGCTGCTATATACAGGAAGCATGCATGCATGCATGCATTCACACATGCCTTTCCCTAGTTAGTGTGGTGCACTCATTCTTCTCAACCTATTAGACCAAGAAATCTGGACAAAGTCATAAGAAATGGGGGGAACAAAGGCCTAAAAATAGAGGCAGTTTTTAAATATTGCTCTTACAAACTCAGAAAGTTGATAGAATAAAAGGTTTTGCATTAACCTGCATTTTCTAATGGTTATGAAGTCTGGAGCTCAAATGTGTCTCATTATTTTCTGGATTAAGTCCTCAATAATTAGCCATTAATTTGCCAGAAAACCAACATTTTATGAGGAACAGACAAAAACTATAAGGTATAAATCTGGACATTCTGCAGAAAATCTGGACATTTGAGAGGTATGACTGCACTGCTTAGCGGGATATTCCCAACAGGCTCACCTTTTGTGGGTAGAACACTCAATGATTCCTCTAAATGCAGCAGTTTGATAAACCAGTATAACCTCCTTTCCATTGGATGGATAAGAGACCAATGACTGCTCAGTGCCCTCCTCCTTGGCTTGTCCCCTCAAAGGCATGTGCCAGTGATCCATCATAGGTCATCTGTGCTGCAGTCAGGGCTTCATTTCTCTCTGGACCATGGAGGCAGGCAAAGTTAAAATGTTTGATTTGCATTATGTTATTGTAATAGTCTTGACAAATTACAATTACAATTAAGAATACAGTCTTGAGTAACTGTAATGGTTGTACTTTCTACATCATTATTTATTACTTGTTTTTGTAAACAAAAAAGATGATGTAGCAGATGCAGAAAAACAGCTTTCACAAAGGGAAGTTACCATAAGGGATGCATCTCACATAGGTAGGCTTACATGCATGTGATAGAAAAAGACACTGAAGTGATGCAAATAAGCCTGCGCTGCAACTTGTTGCTACTCTACTCATCTTTTTAGAAGAATCTTGTACTAATATCTGAAATGGTGTAGGTGCTTCAGTAATATTTGATGTATTTAGCTTCACATTTCATAATTAAAATTTCTGCTAAATTAATACGTGGATCTATCCAAAGCATTTGACACAATGTCACATACCAAACTACTTGAGCAATTATCAGAAACAGGCTGCTTCCAACAAACACTAACTTGGTTTGCAAACTACCTATACAACTGGCAGCAATCAGATGGCAAAGCAAACAATCCACCTGTTAAACAGGATAGAAGTCCCACAAGGGTTCATACTTGGATCTCTACTCTTTAATATCTTCATAAACAATTTACATCTAGTCTGCCCTCAAACCACACTCATCCAATATGCAGACAACTTCACTATCCTATCCTCCTCCAAAACTTTCCATGACCTCCTACCAATCGCCCAGAAAGTATTTAAATCCATACAATCCTGGTTAAATGAAACCCAATTACTTCTAAATGCTAAAAAAACTAAATTACTAATATTCTCATCCAAACCAACCCCACAAAATTTTAAAATGTACTCACAAAACAACACAAAAATTTAAGTAGTAAAATCTGCAAAACTACTCGGTATAACAACAGATGACAAACTCTCCTACGAACAACAAATTCTAAATGCTATAAAAAAACGCATTTTAAACTAGGAAAACTTTACTGGCATCAAAGGTACTTGGCTAAACCCACAAAAATCAATCTGGCCAACACACTGCTCCTTCCCTCCCTCCTCTACGGTGCTCCCATTTTCACAAACCTTCACTCCTCCCTGCTTAATAAACTACAATGCTGCTACTACAAAATTTGCTATCAACCTTCAACACCAAACCCACCACTGCCAAGCTAACAACGAGCTGAATTGGTACGCATTCCCCCAATACTTTAGCTACATCCATTTAACTTTTGCACACAAACTAGTATATAACCCAGGGAAATGCCCTGCACTATCATTTACCCATCAATACTACATTCCCTCCAGGAATCTACTCTCCACAAATAACTTTTTAACCGTATCAAAACCAAACAAAAGAGTAGGACAAAGTCTGTATTCCCATACCATAGCTAAACTATGGAATGCTCTACCAACAACAGTTACTATGCTAGAATCCCTTAAAATGTTCAAATCCTCTCTAAAAGCCGCTACCGTAATAACAGACCCCCATAAAATCTCCTGATTCTCTTTCTTTATCTTTTTTCGCTAAATAAATCTACAATTAAACATTAGTTGTTAAAAAACATCTACTAGCTACTCAAGCTCAGTCATATGTAACAAAAAAAAATCGTTGCATATTAAATTGTGTGCTACTATATTTTTGTATTGCTATACCATGGACAAATCTGTGTTTTTGTTTGCATTCTTGTATTATAATAACGGAAACATATTCTATCTATTTATCTTTGTAACATTGCTTATTGTTATAGCGTGGAGCTTTTCTCCCCGGGCCTCCAAAGAAAATGGGTTCCTGACCCAGTGGACTTTCTCAGTCAGTAAATAAATAAATAATAAATAATACAGAAACATAAATTTGGTTGTGCCAGTTGACGAAAAAATAAACTAAAGCTGTAAAGTTTTAATTTATTTTTTTCTAACTGGGCCTTTTTTCAGCTATGAACCGAGCAACAAAGGCAAGGATAAAATTGCAATATACTTAGTGAAAGTTTAATGAAATCAATAAATTCACATCCTTTGGGATGTGGAGAAAAACAGAATACCAGGTAAAAACTTGCATAGACAGAAGAAAAACCTACAAACTATACTGGCGGTGACCAAAGGTCAGGTTTGAACCACAGACTCTGTTAGGCAGGCAGCTTATCTACTGAGTCATCATACTGTCTCTTGTACACTACCATTTTTTTCTCTCCATAGTGGCAGTCTTTTTAACTGTACAAGAAATACTTCTTAACTATTACTGTAAACAAAGACCTTTGACCTACCTGTCAGTGTGTGCAGAAACACCATCACAGGTGAATGAAACCATCAATAAAAAATCTGTAGTTTATAATTACTTTAAACATTTTGTCTTGGGGGGGGGGGGTAAATAACCGAGAGGTATCAAGTAGTTCCTTTCTGAGTTCTAAATAGCACACAATGGACCAGACAAGATTTCAAAAAGGTTTGCTCATTCTGTATATGCTGGTAACCATGGCTAGGTGAAGGCATATTTGATGAAAACATCCGAATCCAAATGAAAACCAGGAATTTAAGGCTACAGCTTAGATTTGTACCTACTGTGCAACACTAATTAGCAGTTACAGTGAAAGCGACACAGGAAAAAAATCTTTAATGTTAACCAAAAGTGTTCTTCACAGTACCCACAATGCACCCAGAATTGACTCCATTTATAAACAGATGATTATTGGCAACTATTTCTATGCTATGACTCCAAATTTTCTACGAGACATCTCACTTACTCCTGTTCAGTTTTCTAACAAGGCTCGCTGCTTGATATTTGACCCAGCATGCTCCCTGCATGCATTCAGAAGAGCTTGAAGAATATCCTGGCATTTTATGACTTTGAGTATCTCTGTAAGTAGGACACTGTAATCACCGGGTGTAGTAATTTCAGAGATCAGTGCTACTTTTGTCTTACTTTCATGGACTACTACATCTCGTTTTTTTCACATCTATTTTTTGAACTGTTGGCAGTGGGTGATCCCACGAGATATAAACGTCATAATTGTTTATAATGTCGTGGCGCATGTTTCCAGTGCTTCTCAGCTACTTCAGTATTGTAATGTTTGCACAATCCCCAATGCAATGGTCTGCCTTCAGTGTATCACAACCTGCAACAAGATGTACAACTGTTTCCAGTTCTGTTTTACAAAATCTGCATTTTTATGTTTCCCCCCACATGTTCAATGGACTTTGTAATCCAGTGTGTGTGGTTTTGTATAATATGTATTGTACATGTATGTTTTTTGTCATTTTTGTACATTTTGTGTTTCCTGTTGTGTAAGCGATTCACTTCTTTACACTCTAGCAGTCATGTTCAAGAACTGATTTTATCGGATTTTTTTTTTTAAATAAACATCTCCTTATTCTTTTGAATGATGAAGACAGTAAGCTGTAAGTTTGTTATGGTCTGCAGTTCGCCTAGCAGGCACAGAAGTGAAAAGAATGGGTTTGGGAAAAAGGTTCTTATCTGTTGTTAGTGTCTCTAGTTCTGTTTAGATGGGGTATCCATCAGAACATTTGCCTTTTTTTCTAGAAATTACAGATCTTTTAGTCCTTTTCTTCTGGAATTCTGTTTCTATTCTAAGGTAAAAATGTTATTACTTGTGCAACTGTCTAAATATGGTCCAAGTCTTTCACTTTACTTCATTAACAATGTGAGTGGCTTCAAAACAACATTCAGATTATGGCAAAAATGGTTATGGTTTGCTTATGAATGTACTGTGTTGATAAATATGCATGTCTGAAGTTTACCACAGTTAATTTCCATATCTGGGCATTAAAAATTGCTATCAATAATGTAAACAATGCAAAATACAAATTAAATTTGTGCCTGATTATTCTGTGTGTATATTCTCACTGTATTGTCTATATCACAAGAAATGGACTGAGGCTGACATTTTCTCTGGGCCCAGAACAGGGTGGTAAAATTATATTAGTTAATTTATCTTCAAGTTAACAACTAAACACAGTTTTACACACTAGCACAAGCACATAAAAATAAACAGATGGTTATTTGCAACTAATGCTAGGCTATGACTGCAAATTTTCTAGGAGACATCTCACATACTCCCATTTAGCTTGCTAAGAAGGCTCGCTGCTTGATATTTCATCCAGCATGCTCCCCGCATGCATTCAGAATTCAAGTCCCAGCTGCCTGCTGGGAGAGAGACATTTGTTAATCTAATGGTCTCTGCATTGTTTCCGTTGCACTCAATGTGGCTAGCTTTCTGTTGGGGATTTATGTAAGATCTCCTAAGGCATTTGAAGAATTCTTGCAATGACAAAATGAAGAAATCAAAGTTATCTAACACATTTTGAAGGGAACATCAGGTACTTGTGTGCTTTTCCTGTTCTGCTTATTTTTACGGACATTCAATGATGTATGAATGTTTAGCCTTGGTTGAGCACAGTTTGTTAAAAAGTTAAGCTGCTCTTTCTTCTGTCTTCACGACACACTTTTTGACAAAAGGTTGAGAAAGCATTTACAATATTTCTTCATGTTGTGAACAATAAAAAGTGAATTTAATGCTAGAACTGAGTCCAATTTAGTCATACACATTGGAATGAAAAATGTTCATACTAATAGCTTTTCAGAAATTACCATTCTGGTGTCAAAAAGTAATATTTGCATAGTTTCTTTGAGCCGCGATGATCATATTTTCCCTATATAGTTAGCCCTGTCAAGAATTGAAGTTGATGGTTTAAGTATCTGTGAGTGTGTGTGTGTTTATATATGGGTTTAAGTATCTGTGAGTGTGTGTGTGTTTATATATCTATATATATATATATATATATATATATATATATATATATATACACACACACACATGTCGACAGCTAGTGGGTTTTGGCTTTATTGGCCTGAATGTAACCATAATGACTTAAAAAGTAGAAAAGTTAAGGACATTCAGAAGCCATGAAGCTGAAACTCTAATGTCCTTAAGGTGTCATTTGCATATATCCCATGGGCCTCAATTTACAGGAGGTTTAGATATCACACAGTGAAATGTCTACCTTGTCTGGGTTTTTATTGCAGTTTTTCACTGAATAGTTTTTCTGTTTGTCCTTTTTACCCTTTGGTTTGCACATTAGTTGGGATATTTTGCAGGCACCTTAATGTTTATGGACATCAGCTGGGTTTAAAGACATTGCGTGTTTGAAGAATAGCCAAGCTGTGCTGAGGAGGTCAATAAGAAAGCCAAAACATGCATGTCGACAGCTAATCTATTTTGGCTTAATTAGTCTGAAAAGTTTGTTTGCGAGTCCTTTTCAATATTTGGTGTGTGTGTGTGTGTGTGTAAGGGTTACCTTCAGAATATCAAAATCCTAAAGCCTCAAAATTCATGTGGTCGAGACCATATGATCAAAATTTTAGAATGTCGAAATTCTGAATGGAGATCTGCATACAGCGTGGAATGGGAAATTTCCCTTTTCCTCAATCTATGTGCGATCTCTGAGTTGGTATATTTATTTAAGTAGTGGTGGTGTGAGGGGCGCAGGGGGAATTTCCCCCTGCAGTAACAATTTAAACAGTTTTTTTTTTTTTTTTTTGTTTCAGAATTTTAATTTTCTGAAACCTCTATCATATGTTTTCGATCGTATGACATTCGATGTTTTGGAATCTTGAGATTCTGAAGTGAATCCATATATATGGGTCTACCTGACATTGCCGACAGTCCAGAATACCGATAATCATATGGCCGACACCATATGATCGACATTCGGATTGCCGACAATGGGAAACCTGCATCGCACTGTAGTGCGGAATGGAAAGATTTCCATTCCTGCACTGTAGTGCGATCTCGGAGTTGGTATATTAAAGTTATGGGGGTTGGGGGGGGACAGAGCCCCCCACGGGGGGTGCAGAGGACTAGAAGTTGAAAGGGAAGTTTATGTTGGATTTTTATGATTATTTTGTGTTGACGAGATTTTGGTTGTCAGTGATGTGGTGTCGGCCATGTCGTCGTCTGTGTTTTGCGGTTTCGGTGTTTTCAGGTAGATCCCCATGTAAATAAATAAATAAATATAAATATATATATATATATATATATATATATATATATATATATATATATACACACACACACACACACACACACACACACACACACACACACACACACACACACATGGGTCTACTTCAGTTGACCTAAATTTCATTTGATTGACACCCACTTGACCGACATTCAATTGACCTAAATTTCGTTTGACCTTAAACTCATTTGACTGACACCCATTTCACCAAGTAAGACATAGACTTGTTGTGAGTTTTCCTTTATCTGTGACTTACTTGTGATAAAAAGAATTACTGTAACTTATAGTGCTGACTGTTAGGATTCAAGTAGTCATGTAGCAAGTACTGTTGCAATGTTTCTAAATGTGGGTTTTTCTATTTACATTTTTATGGGAAGTATCTAAAGTAATTTGGTGAATGTTTTGTGCGTTCCTAACAGTAGTGGCAGTGTGTAGAGTACTGTAAGGCAAGTTAAAGGTATATGCCCTTGTCCTCAGTGTAGTGCGATGCTGGAGTTAGTATATATTATTAGGGGTTGTGTGGGGGGCACAGCCCCCCCACCTAGTTTGGTTGTACATTATCCTGTTTCTGTTAAGAGGGATGGTAAGTAGTTTTTAAGTTCTGGAAAGAGTTAGTTATTAGTGCTCTAAGTGTGCTTGTCTATGGTTTAAGATTTAGTATGTTTCAGTTCAGCATTGTAAGCTGTCGGTAAAATGGGTGTCAGTCAAAGGAGGTTTAGGTCAAGTGAAGTAGACCCATGTGTGTGTGTGTATATGTATATATATGCATGTATATATATATATATATAGGTTCATAGGTTCATAGGTTCATACTAGGCTATCTGCCCAAGGGCATTTACAAGCCTAGCCCATCGTTTTGTGGCTTACGCCACCCCTTTAGTATGGGGAACTATACCCATTATTTTGCTGTGCCTCTGTCGAGCAGTGACACTGAGGTAATCCCTGGGGTATATCTGCGATCTCCCATCCATTGGTCAAGATTTCTCTTGAACAAGGCCAGCGAGGTGCTCTGCCTCACATGTACCGGGATTTTGTTCCACAGCATAGGGAGTCTTTGGGTGATGAATCTATCCCTCCAGCACGTCCTATTAATAGCCGTGTCGAGGTTTAAGTCTCCCGCCCTTGTGGCTCTGATGGATCTAGATTTTTTGAGGTGAAGCATATTCATCAAATCTGGGTTTGACATGGCCTTGTATGTTAGGCAAAGGTCACCTCTGAGCAAGCGGTAAGCGACTGAATAGAGCTGGAGTTCTTTCAGTCGGGCAGCATAGGACATATTTTTGAGACCCTTTATCCTTTTGGTGAGGAACTTTTGTGGCCTCTCCAGCTGCTGCAAGTGTCGGGTCAGATATATATATGTAAAATGTATTTATGTATCACACCATCAACAAAAACAACATCCTTTTTCAAATTTTCTATATGGGGTTGGTGTGAAATGACAGGTGTCTTCACCTCTTTCTATTCACTGCCTCTCCCCTAATTTTGACAGTCATTCCTGATTGATGGGTCTTCTCTCATACAATCCCTCTATCTCTTTGCTGGACATCCTTTTTTCCTCTTGTCTTCTTCCTGTCTTTCCGAAATCATATTCATCAAATCATTTGATGCTTTCTTACACAAGTAGCCAAACCACAATAATCTGTTTTATTTGACCTTTTCTGAAATTGGAGCTACTTTCGCATTTATTCTGATGTCTCATTTCTTTGTATGTCCCACAGTATGTATTTTACCACCTGTCTTAGATGCTTAATCTCCATCACCTTTAGCTTCTTGCTCTGCCTTCACTGCCCAGGTTTCTGTACTATACAGTAGTACTGCTCACACCACAGTTATGTGCACCTTACATGTCAGCTTCTTTGACATTCTTCTATCACACACTACCCCAACACTCTGTGCCATTTGGCTGCAACCCGTCAGATTCTGCCTTTGGGATCCTTATTTAGACTTCCCTTTTCCTCCGCCACCCCTCCCAGATATTTGAAGCTGTCAATCTGTTCTACTATTTTCTTTTCCATCTCAGTTTCAGCTTCTGATTTGCTGCATATCCTGCCATGATAACTGAATTGTCTGTACTGGATTTCACCCTATGAACTTTCAGTTTTGCATTCCATCTCCCTGTCATTTGCTGACAATTGTATTCAGAGTCTGCTTGTAATGCTACATCAGCATTGTTGATCCCTCCCCTCCAACGTGTTTACTAAGGCAGTCCAGCACCAGTAGTAATAGTAGGCTCAGAGTTTATCACTGATGCCTAGTAGCACAGCTGAGGTGGTATGAAGGGGGCAACTGCTTCAGGCATAAAGTGCTGGGGTTGTGTTATTGGCCAACCCATTTGCTCTTTAATGCATACCAGCTTTTAAAAGATGGTACTGCATTTGTGGACAAACCGGAGTGCTTTGTGTGGTTTTAAAATGCTGCAACTACTTGATACATTTTATTAAAACCCGAGTGCTGTAGCTCTCTATGGAAGGTATTGCATCAAGCAGTTTGCTACAGTTTAAATGAAATAGTTTTTTTTTTTTTTTTTTTTTTTTTACTAAAATTAGAGGAAGCAGGGGCAGGGAGCAGAAATGGAACCTGACTAGCTGGGGTGGGGCGGTTGTTGTGTGTATCTGGCTGGTGTGTCAGTAGAAGCAGCAGACATTGAACTATCACAGGACTGCCAGCATCAGCTTTTGATGGACCTTGTCATATGCTTTCTCCATCTTAGGAATACCCATTTGGACCTTTTCATGGATTCATATCTTCATAGGTAGTTACCGGGTATGTAGTTCAGGAGACAACCAAAGGGCCTAGCCTAAATTCCCATTTGTCCCCGATTACTGTCTAAATTAGTGACTTGCTCAAAGGCCACACAGTAGGCAAATGAAGGCTGAGTGAGTCAAACTCTGTAGGACAGGAGTAGCTAATTTATTTATTATATTTTATTTACAGATAGAGTTGACTGGTCAGCAGACCTATGTATTATAGCATGAACACATGCCATGCAAGCAAAGCTAATATCATAATAAACTATCCATAAGCAGTGTTAAGGTACACTGTACTGCATAAATGGCATTATGACAGTACACAATTATATATTTAACACAAAGTTGTAATCCTTTTTTACATCATGCAACAATCGAACAGTCATGTGTAGTACTCACATATTTACCTTTTACAGTTGGTGCACTGTGTTTTGCATGGAATGGTGTTTTTGTGTAAATGATGACTTCTATACTATTGTTGGGCTTAGATTTTGTTTTATTTTGTTCTATGTTGTAATGATCCCTGAACTATGAAAAAACAAAAACAGCTGAATAGGAAAACCCAGAACTTATTTAATAGTCACAAAATAAAAACAATAACTTAACAAATATCCAGTTAGCGATTTCATCTCTAACCTTGTGACTTATTCAGACTGAATACATTTAGCATCACCAGGCATTTATATAATACCTAGTCATGTGATTAAAATAGTTTAGTGCTTTAACACTTTGTGTTTCAGGTCAGCAACAAAATCTCCTATTTTGTTTAATCCTGGTGGATAACAAACATCATATAGTTTATAAACAGTATTTTCTTTTATAAATGCTTTATTGACAATGTGTTTTGGTGTGGAGAGAGAGCACTGATGTACTTGAAGAGTTTCAAAAACACATCAACAGTTTAAGTTCTTTTTTAGAATATAGCATAGACTATAGTGACACCTGTATAAATTATTTAGATGTGACAATATGGAAAGAAAATGGTAAACCACTCAGCAAGATATATAAAAAAAGAAATACAAAACAATTCTTTTTTTAGATTTTTCTAGTATGCATACCGCCAAAACTAAGCAAAGTATAGTGAAGCGGCAGTTAATGAGAGTAAATAGGCTCACCAAAAAGGATGGGGACTTTCTATAAGAAAATGAGAGCCTATGCAACAGATTTATCCACAGGGGTTATCTAGTGGAGATGGTAGAAAATAAACTGAAAGTCGTACGCAATATTATGAAAAATGAATTCATTGTGAACATGAACAATAAAAATGTTGATCATTGTCTGGCTATACAAGTAGCAAACCATATCGTTTCACAAGTGATTAAGAAAATAATCAGAAGAAATTAGATTATTATTAGCAGCTGTTCAGAAATAACTAAAGTAGTTGACAAGCCTATATTTGTACAGAAAAGTGGCAAGCATTTCAAGAATTTTTTTTTCAGAGAAACTTAAGCTTATCATTGAATAGAAGTGTAAAAACAGGGATGTTCAAATGTCTCCGCTGTAATTTCTGTAAGTATTTGTACACTGGAATTAAAGAAATAAGGGTGAACAACATGCTGATCAAAATCAGAGACAGATTCACATATTTAGCTCTATGCATGTCCTGTCAGTCAGTTTATGTTGGTAGAACAACTTAGCTTCAGGAATGCTCTTTGTCTTAGGAGGCAGTTGTGTTATAGAGATTTGTGTACTACAGCGAACTGCTTTTGTGACAAATAAGTTTAGTACTTTTCCTTGCAGGTTGTGCAAGGTTTGAGTGTGTATTTCTTCTGCAAAGTTTTTTTTTTTTTTGCCATTCGTACTCTGGACAAGTTTTTGATTTTAAGTTGTGTGCAATTTGCAGGAGCAAGGACTTTGCATAAGTTGCTTTATGTGATGGGTGTTCCTGTTTTTATGTAGGTAAAACCAATATGTTGAAGGATCGAGTTTTGAAACACCTTCGTAACATTCGATGACAGAATACAAATGCACTTTTAATACACATGAAGGATTTTTCAGTACATAGTTTTAAGTTTATGGTAATACAACTGATTGCAAGAAATAAGAGATATTGTGCAGAGCACTGAGTTTGCTGAGATGAAATGGATTGTTAAAATGAGAGCTAACAGTTTGCCTGGTTTAAACAGCATTCTTCCTTTAAAGCCAACAACTCAGAGCAAGGAGATTGTTTAATTGATACTGTGTGTCCATTAGTTACTGTGTGATCATTAGTTGATACTCTATGCCTTGTGGTTTCCTTAGTGCTTTTACGTGTTGCTATGGTGTGTGCTTTTAGGATATGAATTTTATCTTTGAACATTATCCCTGAAGGAGGCTAAGTTTCTGACATTTACCTAGTGTGCCTTGTTATCCTTAGTCATTAACTTTAAAGCAAGTGCAGGCAGGCTCTTATATGTTCTTATATCCGGTTACATACAATTCCAGAGAGTGAGTCACAGTTTACAGAATGCTCATTTTCCCACAGTGGTTTTAAATCTTGACCAGATAGGGTCAGAGCTTCAAATGAGCTATTTTCAGGTCATAACATTGTTCCTTGATATTCAGTTTCTTTTTAATGGAAAACATTGGCCAAGCTTAATTAGTTTGAATAATTGAACACCAGTAAGAAAGGTTCCACGATTGTTTGTTGGAAGTTATGTGAATCTATCCTTCAGAGTACAGTGATAGGTATTGCAGGTAATCAAGAAGGCAAATCTGCAAATTTTACTTAATGCTGTCTGCACTATATGCTTATTGTTAGTTGAGTGAAATGGCTTAATCTCTTCTCCAGAAAAGACCAGACTGAATCTTTCATTAAGTCTCTCTCCATCTGTCCTTTCATCACTCTGTATCATTTACATGTATATCTTGTAATATAAATGATTAGTTACCATCTGCCTCATAACTATGTGCCTGCTTACTTGGGACTTGTGTATAAAGTTTGTACATCTCTGTATGTCTTTCCGGGCCTTCACTGAAAACGGGTTCTTTCTGACCCAGTCAGACCATCCTGGTAAACAAATGTTTAATAAATAAATAAAGGGAAGGCCATGTTCATATTTAGGAATAAGTACATATTTGATAAAGGAATTCCTTGCAGGAGCCATCAGAAGGTGAGGGATTTTGATGCATAATTTTAGCTGCCTTAGTATTTATGTATATCTTTACTGGTGTGCTATGCAAAAGTGAGTGAGAGATCAAATATTAAACTGAGATGTCTTTGTTCTGTAAGTTGCAGTAGGATGATTCCACTGTCATCTGACTTAGTACTGAAGGTATATTTTGCAACTGTTTATGGCAAACCGCACAACTTTGGATTTTGTTTGGTTAATTAGGAGTTTGTTGGATGAGTCCATTTGTAATGTTTTGTGAAGCTGTTATATTTTTTTGTTGCAAGTCATTGTGGGTCTAGCTACACTCTTGAATGAATTGGTCATAAATATACATTAATAAAATTATTTTTCGTATGTCATAGGTAAGGTTTTCATGTAGAGAGACAAATAGTAAGGGGCACTTAACGGAGCCTTGGGTAGCTCCAGTGTTGAAGGTGCCAGTCTGTGTGGTGGTGGTGTATACCTGAAACATTCTATTGTTGTTTAGGTAACTTCTGAGCTACTGAATTACAGGGAGTCCAACTTTAAGTTTACTGAGTTTTTGTAGGAAAAGAGGATGGTTTACCATTTAAAACGTCCTGATCATGTCAATGAATCCTGTCAGGAGGAAGTTGTACATGTTGTAAAAGATGGTGTCTGCAGGTGTATATGGATAAAAGAAGTCAGAACCGTTGCATTATATGTACTGTAGTCAAACCAATAGTCAAACTGAGGATATTAATAAATGTAGTCCATGTGACTTTAATCTGATCACAGGAGATGGCAACACGATTTAACACAGCTGTTAACTGTTTTCACATGGATGTCTACTAAAATAGACCGGGTTGAACACTATTTCTTCAATGAATGCGGAGGTTATTTTCCAACCGCAGCAAGATCATGGACAGGTCAGCCATTTAAAATACGTACAAGTAGTTGGTGCAGGAACTAATTCATCATGTAATGATGAGACCCCTAACAGCATTAACACTGTAGCGTTTTACACATCAACAATTGATAATGTTCCATTGGTTGATTGATTTAATAAAGAATTCACATTGGTTGACAATATCAACATGGAACTTCAAGTGCATTACAAAGATAAGACTTTAAAAGAGAAAATTTACAAGTTGGAAAAATTACTTTAGAAATATCGAGAGTTACAATTAGACAACACATTTTTTCATGAATGTATTTCTTTGTACTGAGTACCTAAAGGGATTAGGATATTAATGGGCTACAGAAGGGTTCTTTATTACATCAGGAACTCTTGGAACTTTTTGATGGAACTGGTTTTGACTACATGCATTTGATTAGAGACAATCTTCATACCATACGGATACTTAAGCACAACATAACTTTGTTACAGAAGAAGGCTAATGTACAGGATTTGTGGTTTCCTTCTATGAAGGAGACATATATGAGGATTTTTCACAGAGTGGAGTCAGACTGTCAGAAAGTAAAGAAAATGAAAGGTAAAGGCTGACGAGCAAGAATATTTACGTAAACAAGCTTATCCTCTACCTACGAGGGCAATGAGGATGCAAAGTTGCAGTGAGAGTTTTCTGAATCTCAATATGGAAGAAGAAATTGTTGAACAGGATGTTATATACCAGGATTTTCAGTCAGGAACTCACTTACCAAGGAGCTCTGCAAAATTACAGACCAAAAGTATCATACATCACTGAAATTCCATGGAGGTCAATCAACCCCCTTTCAAGAATTTTTTTTGAATCAAACCAAGAAATGCCACAAAATGAAGCAGAAGAAATGGCATGATAATAACAAGTGATCAGCAACAAGGAACTGTACTGATTCATTTTCATACATTTAAACATTTTAATTATAGTGACATTGTCGTAATTGAACAGCATGTTCACTTGTTTTTTAAGGGGTTTAATGTTGCACTGATGACCAGGTTCAATTTAGTTGATACTGTTTTGGAACTAAACCTATTTACTCGAAAGTTGAATCTGAGTTTAATGTTGGACGGTGCTTTGGGAAGTAATGATGCTGACCGTTTAAAAAGGAGTACTTATAACCTCCATTATTACCTCCTGTTGCCCTCTTTCAAAAATTGTGCGAAGCTGACTTTAGGGAGACATATGAAAAGAAAGTTAATAAATTAACAACTTAACAACTAAAGATGAGGAAAAGTTGTTGCACAACTTAAGTAAAAATAAATTTCACATAATGAAGCCAGACAAAGGGAGGGGGGAGTTGTTATTCTGAACAATTTAATTTATGTGACAAAAATGCTGAACATCTTATACGATAGTGAATTTTTTATGTTAAGTTCTCTTAATGAGGGTAATACTACAAATCGAAAGCTTGATCTACATTTAGAAAACTTGTTCCTTGAATTTAGTTTTTACTCTGAGGAAATGGATTACTTAAGAGTAGATAAACCCCTTAGTTCATCTGTTTTCGGTATTCCAAAAATTATATTGTCTTTGACTGATCTATCTATGAGGCCCATAGTAGCTGCAAGGGGCTCAAACACTGAGGCCCTAGCTAAATATGTTGACCATAAATTAAAAGGCTTTTTCTTTTGACAAATCACATGCATTAATCAACTCATTGCATCTTTTGAGAAGTGTGGGGACTTGTGAATAAAGGGAAGACATCTACTTTGTGTGTATTCATCTTAAGGATTTATTTCTGGCTATTCCCCATGATGAAGGTTTGGAGATCTTCACTGAAGCACAAACAGTGGGTTCTATTTTTAACCACAGAACCCTTCAGGTCCTTTATACATTTATGGACCTGGTATTAAAGAACAATTTTGTTAATTTTGAAGGTGATTTTTTCAAACAGGTAATGGGAGTGGCTATTAGCGCATCTTTAGCCCCAAGTTTGCCAATAAAGTTTTATGGTAGTGAGAAGACAAATTTGTTTTTGCTTCTAATTATATGCAATTTGTTTACAAGTGTTTTAGATATTTGGACAATATACTCATTTTGTAGAGTGGTGAGGTGGAAGAGATTCTACACTTTTTAGATTACATCAATTCTACTACATCATTTTTAGCAGAATTTTTATAGCTGTAGTTATTTAGATGATAGATTGTATAAAAACAAATCAAAAAGGAGTTTTGAACCTACTATTTATAGAAAACCTACTTATTCTGTTTTTTCTGTTATGTACTCTGGAACAAACTACCTATCTATATCAAATAAAGATCCTCATTAGCACTCTTCAAGAAAAACCTTGATGATTGGATGGGAGATAGAAATTCACCCCGGGGATCACTTCTGTGGCTCTGCTCAACAGAGGCACAGGAAAATAATTTTCTTGGGTGCTGAATGCCAGGTTACCTTTTTGGCTAGGCTTATATAGACTGCATACCAATAGCCTAGTACCTACCTATGATAGCCACCACCCTTATTGGCAAAAGAAAACTTAGTAAAAGGACAGATGATACACCTGTTCCTGTTGATAATTGAAGACATACTATTTGAAATAGAATTAATTAAAGGATGTGATGTGTTTCTACAGAGAAATTATCCTAAAAAGTTATTAAATGAGCTGACAAAATGTACACTTAACTATAGACATTCTCACTGTCCCCCATTATTATGTTACCCCATGTCAACAATTATTTCATCTAAAGTAGATGTCAACTTCAGCAGAAGTATGGTGGTGGGTCTATGACAGTAAAAACTTTGAGGTGAGGTTAATTATCAAAAGAAACTGAAAAGATGCTTTATGGGGTTTTGACCTCAGCAATAAATTAGGTGATACTCAGTAGTTAGTATTTAAAAAGAGTAGAAATTTTAAGAACTTATTTGAAAAGGGCAACAAGGGACTGTTAAGTGAAGGTAATTTTAAGATGGGTATGATAAAATGTGATTCTTGCAGTCAATGTAGGTTTATAAATGAAACCAAGAAAAAACGGCAGTTTTCTGTTGAATGTCACCAAGCATGATAGATTCCACCACAGTTAAAAACAAAGTGCAAAACACAATTTATTAACGCAATTCCAAAATCAAGGTGTTTTCGTCCTATAGCTGGACTTCATCAGATAATCTCTTCCATTATTTATTAACATCCATTATATACTTCCTTCCTTTTTCATTTTCCAATCAAAAAATACCAATTAATTCAAATAAACAAATCAGCTTACTTTTTAAAAGCTCATTAATATTAAAATACATTTCATTTAATCACATAAATACATCACATTTCTCTAAAAAACTTTAAATTATATCTATTCATCACTTTAAAATAAATTCCATTCATATTGCAGGGGCTAGATATATTTTATATATACATATTTGTAAAAATATTTACATTCATAAAATTTCCAATCCAATAGCATATATTTCCATCAAATAGCACCATCTATTGACCATATAATTTATTGCACTCAGGATTATATTTTAGCTGCCTTTAGTTTCAGTAGAGGTAAAATTGAAATACATTCATTCAAGCCTGGGGATTTATTTGCTTGTAACGTGATCTGCCACCATAATTCTCTATATCCTATGGTGTCTTCCCATGCCCCCCCCTCTGATGTTATTCTTTATATGTTCAATTACAAAAAACTTAAAAATACTATCTTCACACATCTTCCTGTGTCTATACAATGCATTAGTCTCCTTCATTTTTATTATGTCATAGGCATGCACATATATTCTTCTTTTTAAAGTTCTCTCCGTTTTACCTATGTAAAAGGACCCACATTTGACACAGGTGGCCAAATACACTAATCCTTTAGTATCACAATTGTATAGCCCATTACCCCTAATCAATTTACCTCTACTCTCTACATATATATATTCTCCTTATTTGCTATATATTTACATTGACCACATTTCCCACATTTAAATGTACCCTTTTTATAATTCAAGCTGGTACCTATATTTTTATTTTCCTTTTTCTTTTGTTCTAAATATTCCTTTATATTATTAGCATTTTTGTATACTACCCTTGGAGTATCTCTAGGTAAATCTTCCAAATCTGTAAGAGCTTTGAATCTTTCCCATTCTCTATAGAAAACTAATTTAATGCTTTGATTCAAACCATTATACTCTAATACAAAGGACAATTTATATTCTTCTTGTAAACTAGCATTACTATTGTTTCCCATATAGTTGCCCATAGTCTCTTTAATACCTAAAATGGGCTCAAATTTTCCCATTCTCCCTCTTTCTATTTCCAATCTAACACTATGTACCAAACTTTTATTATATCCTCTATCTAGAAACATACCTTCTAACAAGTCATATTCCATCTTAAAATCTTCCGATTTACTTGTCATTCTTTACCCCCCTCACAAATTGACCTTTTATTATATTTCTTTTACTATGTTCTGGGTGTGCACTGTTATAATGCAAATAAGAATTACAGTAAGTTATCTTTCTATAAACTTTAGATGCAAAATTACCTTCACTTTTAATTATTTCTATATCTAAATATTGTAAAACCTTCTCAGAAACATTATAGGTGAATTTAAGAAAATCGGTAGTTTGATTAATATATTTTATAAATTCTTCTAATTTTTCTTTATAAATGAAACAACAAATATTATATTAGGCAACTACCCTAGAGTTTTGAGGATACAAGCAAGCTGTGATTGTAACACCAGTGGGGTGATATATGTGGCTATATGCTTGTCGTGTCTGGCCTTTTATATATGGAAGATAAAAAAGAACTTGAAGTTCAAATATATATAAAGAAAAAAGACCATACTGATGAACTTTCTAAACATTCTAGAGACTGTAAACGTTTTAAAAAGATCATTTTCTACATTTTGGAAAAGGTGGACCAGAATATGAGGGGGGAAAAATTGGTCAGCCTACCTGAAATCTAAGGAAGTCTTTTGGCAAGTACTATAAGACTCAACACATTCACCTGACATTAACGACAGGATTTCTTTGACTAGTATATTAAGCCTCAGGGCTGATAAACCATCTAAATTAAGTTTTTTTTTTTCTCTTTGTCAGGAACTATCACCTTATTGACATATTTAATTACTATTATAATCTTCAAGAAGTACAACATATTTAATTTAACATTTACATTTTATTTAATTTTACCTTAAATTTTTAGGAAGCTGAAAGTGTTTTTTAACTTTAAAGAATGAAGTTTCTGTGTTGAGTAAAATTTGATTGGGATTGGATGTAGGAGGGTTTTAAATGAGACACCATTATGTTTTTTTTTTTTTTTACTTTAAGAAGTTCTGTGTTTAATGTACCAAAGGAATGAATGCACTCATTCTTATACCTGGACTGTTTTCAGTTCTTGAGTTACATTGTTTGCATATGTATTATTTTATTGGTTTGTTTACGTCTGTAATTATTGGCAAATGTGACATTGTGAGTCTGTAGCTGTTTGTGGGGAGTCAATTGTACTACCTGTGAGTAATCTTCTCTGTCTACAGAATCCTCAATGACATGAGGCAAGTGTTATTGTCTAGTTCTTAAAAAGGTTCCATGTGGCAGTGTTTATAGATAGTCTGATAGTTTTTCTTATGGATAGGCAACTGTTCTGCAATTGTATATTGGAAGAGTTTTATCTCCATGCCTCCCAGACTTTGTCTTTACTATTAAGTAACTTTTTTCACTCAGCTAAAAGCCATGGACATAAGTAATCCTTTTTGCATTGGGTTGCTATAGGACACACTTAGTCTTCTACAGTGGTTTGTTTTTTGTTGAAAAATTGAAGACTTCATTGTTGTCTGACAGGCTGAATAAGAATACCCAATCCACTGTTTGGAGAGGGACAATGAGAATATTTTGTTTAACTTCTGGTATAGGCCTATAAGTTAATAGTTTTGGTAGTTTTGTTGGAGCTCTAAATGTTTAGGTGGAGATTATGGGCATTGGTCACTAAAATGGTTTGACAGAACATTAACTTGTTAATACCCATCAAGGATGTCTGTTATAACTAAGTTAAGGATAAAGTTATTACAGATATTTACATTGGGTCTGGGTGGCGGCATAACTACTTGTTCCAGCCTGCTATGCAAGAGCATTTTATTTAGAGCATTACTGGCACAACAGGTCGCACAGTCACCTTTGGTGCAGAAGGCTTTCGGTTCTATTCCCATTCCAAGCAGCTGGATAGTTGATACTGCAGGACAGTGCAGTGTATGAAGGTTGCTGCATTCCTGACTGTGTTGTCCTTTAAATGAGATGATAAACTGACGTTGTGTCTGTTTGAGTTATTGGTAGCTCAGGTAGATGTAAAAGATCCCACAATACCTATCAAAAAGAACAGGGGAAGCTCTCTAATGCCCTTGCCAATTTTCCCCCTGTAGTATACATACCAGCTTGGGTCTCCCCCAAAAAAAGACCACTAGGCAAGTGTGACAACCCAGTCAACAAAGGGTAAATAAATTTACATTGATCATGAGGTGTTGAGTGACTGACATTAAAATCTCCCATTAATGTGACATTCTTAGACATTTGCTTGGGTAATGTGTGTGACGTTAGTGTCTATAGTAGGCTATGGAGGTATGCAGGTTGTTCTGATCCTGACTGGGATCATGAGGTGTGCAAGGATTCAGTTTGGGCTTCTGTCACTTTTAGCTGTGACACGGGTAATACCTTTGATCCTTGCTGACTGTGTGCTGTTAATAAGGAGTGTGATAACACTATCTAGTAGTAGGGTATAATATGGTGTAGTCAGATTGTGTGATTTGGAATGTCACTTTTAGCTGTGGCACGGGTAATACCTTTGATCCTTGCTGACTGTGTGCTGTTAATAAGGAGTGTGATAACACTATCTAGTAGTAGGGTATAATATGGTGTAGTCAGATTGTGTGATTTGGGAATGTCACTTTTAGCTGTGGCACAGGTAATACCTTTGATCCTTGCTGACTGTGTGCTGTTAATAAGGAGTGTGATTACACCATATTATGCCCTACTACTAGATAGTGTTGTCAGATTGTATGATTTGGGAAGGACAGAAACTGGGGTCTACTTTATGTACTCAAAGTCCAAGAATATCGAATATGATATTCTCGACACGAGTACACCGAAAGCGCAAAACATCGAAAATGTAAACGGAAATTTCCGTAGGTGGAGATTTCCATTTACTTCAATGTAGTGTGATCTTGGAGTTGGTATATTTAAGTAGTGGGGGGTGGGGGTGCAGGGGGGCTTGCCCCACTGCCCACACTAGTTTTAATTTTTTTTGTGTATTTTTTTTTTTTGGACATCGATTGTTTCATAGTTCGATGCATATGGTTTGATCCATATGCATTCGAGCTATTAAACTTTTGAGGTCCTAAAGTAGACCCCAGAAACTGTGCTTTTAAGATGCTTCAATGATACCTAAAATGTGCTGCTTTTCTGTGGTCATGGAAAATTCAGGCTGTGACTATTTATTATTAAAGCTTGGGATGTTTACGCAAACAATTTTAATTTACTGCCAGTAGTGCCATTGTATGATTGTGAGTGGTCTGGTCTTGGGTATAGCCCCCTCTGGAGAGAATCAGCCAAATCTGCATCAAAACAATCTCCCCTGAACAGTAAGAGCACACCAGTTGTAGTAAGACAAATATCAATGATTTAAAATGTATTGCAACAGTAGCTATTTTACAGGTAATAGCTTTCACTTTGCTGCACTTTTTCTCCACAATATTTAAAAAAAACACTCTTTCTTTATCTTATCCTGCCTGTTTTCTTAACAATACTGGAACTCTCTTCTGTATAATACTATCAGTAGTTGTTATAAAACGGTTCTAAATGACTGCGGTTGTGTTACACTTTTCTCTCTTTCTTCAATAGCAGCAATAAGAGTCTATTTTAAAGTCTTTTAAATGGCTTACATTGCTGTATTGGGAAGTTCTCTAGCAGGTCCTTCACTGCTTTGCCTTGCTTAAAGTTAAAATTACCTGGATTTTTTTTTTGTTCTGCAGTTTGCATGCAAGATGCATAAGGCAGTGCAATGGGGATAAACAACCATGGCCTTTAATACTGCTAATAGCAAGCAGCTTATGATCAACGATAACAATCTACTCAGGCGTTTTGATGACTGAAATATTGTCACTTCTTCTTCTGGCTTTTCCTGGTTAGGGGTCACCACAGTGGAACACCTGTCTATTCATGATTGGCAGTAAAGGGTTTTTTTTACGGTGTCAAGTTGCCAGCCCGGCGCCCAACCTTCCATGTAAGGCGCACACACTCACGTGTAGGGCCAGTTTAGAGTATCCAATCCACCTACTGCATGTGTTTGGGATGTAAGAGGAAACCGGAGCACCCGGAGGAAACCCACCCAACCACAGGGAGGACACGCAGACTCTGCACAAAAGGCACCCTAGCAGGGGATCAAACTGGAGAACCTCTTGCTGTGAGGTGGCAATGCTAACTTGCCCCAACTTGGGCGCCCCAACTGAAATATTGTCACTGAGCAGAAGAAAGTCAGATGAACTACAAGTGTTTATTTTAGCAATATCTTTGAAAGGATTAGTAAAAGGAAGATTGCACCAACAGTGCAATACTGGCAAGCAACAACTGCTCCTATAGTATAGCAAGGTTTTATAGTATAGCAATCTGTTACAGTATACCAAGGGAAATGCTAGTTAAGAAAGGAAGCTCAAACCACGTTTTGTCCCATTTGCATTGGAGTAGCAGTAACGCAACGGGTTTCAGGAAGCTGGGTAGGTTTTTGAGATGACACTAAAGAGGTAGACCACTATTTATATGGTATTCATATTGTAGGCCACTGAAGATATGGTGCCAGGGACAAGTCACAGTGGCACCTTAGTTTTTGACACTATCTTTACATAGTACCTCAAATTAGGCTTGTCTAATGTCTAACTAACAAGGGAAAGAGCCAGTATGTGGTCTTCTTCCGCTGTCTTTGAAATACTTCATTAGTGATCATGCCAGCCAAAAGCGGTGCCTCAGGGATAATCTCAACAGTTTAGTTACACATGAATAGACTTGCAAGCTCTGAGAAGAAATTATAAATATTTCCAGCAGTAAGATTACATACTCAAAACAGCAAGGATATTCACCAGTTGCAATTGTTACAACTACAGTACATCAGATAAGGCACACCATATGCTCAAGAGACATTGTCGTATAATTTGAATGCCCAAGTTATCATATATTCAGTGACCTCTTTCAATCCATGAGCTACATCTCAGCAGAATAATTTCAAGCTTTCATTATCTCAACAGACATATTATTTCTGTTGCTCAGAGATGGCTGTTATATCAGAGGTTTACAGTAAACTTACCCCTATCATGACTGAATCATGAAATTAGGGATTTCCTAACTATTCTGATTGCTAACAGTCAGAGTATGCATCTTACTTCAGACAGGGGGATCTTATTAGGAATGATTAGGTGACACAGTTTCCAATAGGCTCGATTGCTGCAATATGACTAAGCTGATAAGTATTGCAAGTGGTGAGATGACTTGATTGGAGGTAGCCTGATCCTGGGCAGAACCCCCCTCCAGAGAGTAGGAGCCAGAAACAATCAGCCATATTGACATCAATGCAGATTTGTAGTAAGACAAATTAGTGGTACCAAATGATTTTAAAAATATTCCAGCAGTAGCCAGTATTTTAAATGCATTCCAGCAGTAGCTGTTTTACAGATAATAGCTTTCACTTTGTTGCTTTTTCCTCCATGATTTGTTTAACTTCTCTGTGTCTTATCCTTCCAGCACTCTTAACTATGCAGTTTACCCATTCTGTGGAGGTTAGCGCTGGCTTTTTGTAAAACTTGGATGCAGTAGAGTGTTATACTGACACTATGTAACTGTTATACAACCATCCTCACTGATGGTGGTTTTAGCATGTTTTAGTCTTTCTTCAACAGCAAGAATAATCATATTTTAAAGTATTTTTACTGGCTTGCGTTGCTGTAATGGGATGCTCTCCAGGGGTCCACTTTTTTTTTTTTTTGGACAAGGTAAAATTATAAGGGGACAGGATGAGTAGAGGGCAGTTGATTTGTGGTGAAGCACCTCATACCAATTTCCTGCTGGTTTGGCTTTGTGTGATTACCTTGCAGTTTAAACAAAATGTATTGCTGTACGCAGATGTTTGTGGGCTTACAATGCTTAAGATGAGTAAAGGGCAGTTGATGCAGCTCATGCAAGTTTCCGCATGGCTAATTTGCCGGGGATTGCTTCACAAGTTTATGAAACTGTGTTGCTGTACTACGATACTGTCCAGGTGTCCTTCACTTCTTTTATTGCCAAGTGGCCATTAAAAGCTCATAGCATTAATCCTCTGCATCATCTGTAGCTTCTTCTCCAAAGTTTTTCTCAGTGAAAATATTGGATCCACTGTGCTGCATCCTGATCTGAATCTAAACCGTTAATCTCCCATCTTACTTTTTACTACTCTGCATATTTCTTTATCAGTCAACCAGTCCAGTACTTTCACAACTGTGGGCAGCATAGAGTTATCACTCCCCTGTCACACTGTATGAATGTCCCCTTTGCTCTTCTACAATGGTACTAGAATGCTTATTTTCCAGTCATCTGGGTTATGTCTTTCTCTCCATATTGCTATGGGTACCCTCAGGTGCCATTTCTCCCCAAACTCAACATCTTGATCATATTTGCTGTAACCTCATCTCTGCCTGTTGCCTTCCTTGACTTCAGTTTACTTAGTGCTGTTCTCGTTTTTTCGAGGGTAGACTCTTTTTCTCTCTTTTCTTGGTGTCTGTGTCTGGGGCAGTGAAGTTTCCATAGGCCTCTCTTCATTCAGACACTGCTGAAAATGCTTCTGTCATCCGCATTTGCTGTCTTGTAAGCAGATTGTTGCTGGCATTCCTTATGAATGATGGCTGTTGTCTTCTGTATAGTCATTCCCTTGTAACCTGATTGAGTTTCGTTGGGCCTTCTGCTGAGTCACTTTGATGCCTCTTTTTAACCAACCAGTATTCCGTCTTAGCCTGGTCCATCTTTTCTATCTCTGACTTTTCCCTTTACTCCATCTGTCTTTTGACAAATTTCTTGGACTTCTACATTTCACCCCAATATTGCCTTATGTATTTAATTTCTATACCTGGCATGGCAACGTAACTGTTCTATAGTCCTCACGAATGATGCTTTGAGATGTTGCCATTCTTCTACAACTCATCACATTTCTTCCTCTTCCTTAGGTGCTAGACCCCTACATATTAATCTGAACTTTTCACTTCAGTCCGACTGGATATTTTCCACTTTGTCTGATTGCAGCTGATTGTGTCCACAAGGGGTTTATGTTGTGGGACAACTGTTTCACTGTGGATGACTGCAAAAACTGATTATACGTGAAAGCCCTTTCCTTATTAGGAGGAAGTCTACCTGAGTTGTATGTTGGCCATCCTTCTATCTAATCTTGTGACTGTCTATCTTGAGAAATCATGTGTTGGCCACCGTCGAGAGATGTGCCTGACAGAAATATAGAATGACTTCTCCTTCTTTATTCTCATTGTCTCACACATGTAGTCCTAGACAATCCTCATATCCTGTTCTGTCTGTCTTAATATAAGCATTCAGATTCCTCCTCAACCCAAACTCATGTGATCCTGCATTATCTAGTAGGTCCTGCAACTGCTGTCTGAATGCCTGATTTTTCCTCACTATCACAACCCCACCGAGGGGGTCTAGGTTGAGATTATGAATACTACCCTATTGTTACATTGAAACATGATTTTCATCCTTCTGAGCTGAGGCATACCTAGGGTGCGGCAGTGGAGGAAATCACCCTAGGCTCAAAGTGTTAAGGGGTGTGATCTGCAGATCTCACTTCGTCTTAAGTGCAATCTTGACATTCAGAAATGAATGCTGGCATTGCATTTTCTGACAGAACTGAAGTGCTTTAGAGGTGTGTGTATGTGTGTGTATTCTACATACGCACACGTACATACATACATGTGTATATCTATCTATATATCCATATCTCTATAGCTATATATATATATATATATATATATATATATATATATATATATATATATATATATATGGGTCCCCTTCAGAAGGTCGAACTTTTAAAAGCTCGACTTTCATATGGCCGAGACCATATGATCGAACATTTAAAAGTTCAAACGGTCTGAATGGGGATCTCCATAGAGTGCAGAATGAGAAGATTTCCCTTTACCGCAATGTAGTATGATCTTGGAGTTTGTATATTTAAATAGTGGGGGGGTGTGGGGGGGCGGTGCAGGGGGACTAGAACTATTTAGTTTTTTTTTTTTGTTTATTTTTTTTTTTTCACATTTTCAAACATTCAAATGTCCGATCATATGGTCTCGGCCATATGAAAGTCAAACATTTGGATGTTTGATTAAGTAAAGTAGACCCATATATATATACATATATATATATATATATATATATATATATATATATATATATATATATATATATATATATAAATTTATAGATATATACAAAATATATGGATCGACTTTGAAATCTTGGAATACTGAAATATCAAATTTCAGTATCTCGAGATGAAAATGTTGAGAATCCTGTTGTTCGAAACCTCAAAATAATGAATATGATAATGCCAAATCTGTAGTAGTTGTGGTGCAGTGTTTTGTGAATTGTATGGGGTCCCTTTAAGGTGCAGTGGTTTGTGAGATGTAGATGAGGTGGCCAATGTATGGTTATGTTCAGAAGATTCCGGTAGGTGTTTATTGTGTAAGGGTTTGGGAGAAAAATGTTTTATGTTATGATTTGTTGGAAAGTTTGAGGAGTAGGTTTGGGTGGGTAGGTGACAGTTTGTGTGTATGTTAGTTTTGCAAGTGGTGATTTTTGTAGATGTGTAGTGTGTGTGTTTCTTGTGGGTATGGCTTTGAAAGTGTGCAGTTGAAGTGTAGGGCATGTAACTGTAGGTTTGTTGCTTTTTTTTTTTGTGGTAGTGCGATCTCGGAGTTGATATATATAATTAGCGAGGGTGTGGGGGCACAGGGATGCTTGCCCCCCTGCTTAAACATGTGCCAGCCTTCCCCAGGAGTGTCTGTGTGTTTGTATATGAGTCAAATCTCAAAGTGTGTGTGTGTGCGTCAGCTACGTGGGCAGGGACACGAAGCACTGGTTGGACAGAGAGGATGCTGGAGGTTTTGGCTTGACAACTCGGCTGAGATCTTAACCTTATAGCTATGCCAGTGGGGAGTCTTACTGGGGATCTGGAGAGAAAGGGAGAAAGTAGCCCCAGACTGACTGTGATCTCTCTGTGCTCTTAAGGGAAATTGTGCTTCACTGTTTGTGTCCTTGTTATCCTCTCATTGTGCACATCCCTTACTGGTGTTAGTGGTGAGGATTGAGGGTGCTTGATTACTGGGCCAGTGCACGGACATCACAAATGAATTGTTTTGCAGTGGTGGGATATCCACATCAAATATTAATTGTTTGATAGTGGTGAGTTAGCCACATCACATATTAATTGGCTTGTAGTGGTGTGGATAGTGAATTCCTGTAGCTTGTGTACAGTGATCACTGAAGGTGTTTTTGTACTCTAAATCAGCCATGCAGTGAACATTCAGAGTTCAGATCACAATTGTTTTATTTCTTTTGTTAGCTTAGTCAGGGAAAGCAGGCAAGCATGTCAGCAGAGGAGTATGGTTAGCTGACAAGGAGCCAGTTGGCTGAGATGTTCCAGGCTAAACGACGGGTGCATGGAAACCTGACTAAAACAGACATGATTGCAGCTTTGTCACAGCTGCATCAGAAAACAGCAATCAGGAGGACGATCAGACTGGCAGTGGAGATGTACAACACTCAGAAAATGGACAGGTCAACCTTTCTGCAGAGGACTTAAAAATCCATCTGAAGCTAAAGAGACTTGAGTTGAAGGCTAGGTGTTTGGAAATAGAAGCTAAGGAGAAGGAGATGCAGAGGCAACTTGAAAAGGAGATGCTGACTCTTCACCAGAGTCATGGAGGTAATGGGGAAGGGAGTAACCGAACCCCAGAAACAACAAAGGTCAGTAAATTTCTTCCACAGTTTACAGAGGAGGATACTTTTGATAGTTTCATTCATATGTTTGAGAGGGTATGTAAACAGTATGATGTTGACCAAAGGCTCTGGGTACAGTTCCTGATGCCCTTACTCTATGATAAAGCTGTAAATGTTCTTTCCAAACTATCTGATCACTTTTTAAATTATAATGTTGTAAAGAATTTTTTGCTAAAATTTTTTAAGATAACACCTGAAACTTATAGGAAAAAGTTTTGTGCGCATAGATGCAAGGCAAGTGAAAGTGTGTGTGAATATGTTACCGAACTAAGCACTTATTTTCATAGGTGGGTGAGTGTATGTCAGGTCACCACTTTTGAAGGGCTGGCAAACCTTTTGGGTTTGTGACAAGCCCTTAGCACTTTGCCTGAGGACATGAGGATCTGGTTAGCTGATAGACAATGCCGTACTGTAGATGAGTTGGGGAAGAAGCACAGGAAAGGGATACCCAGTACTGCTCATGGGTCTAAGGGAAACCATGATGGGCAGCCCAGACTGCCCCAACAGAATCTGACAGTAGCAGGGGAAGCCACTAGTCCAGGTACACGTCCAGGACCTAAGGTTAAATGTTTTAAATGCAACCAGTGGGGCCATGTGTATATAGATGCCCATAGAGGAATGGTGGGGAAGCAAAGGTGGGAGAGCCAGTAGGCGGGAATGACAAAATGCCAACAGTAGGTTGTCTTGAGACAACAGGGGTACCAAACTACCATCCTGCAGATGTCCTGATGGGGAAGGATTTTGATAATGCAGTACTGTGTGTCAATGCAGTTACACACAGTCAGACTTGGAGACAAGCATGTGAGTCTGGTAGCCTGCAGGAGACCCAGTCAAATCACACACTTGCAGCCAGGACTGATGAGGTGGTTACTTCAGGGAGGGAGCTACCCTGTAGCAGTGGGACTGAAGGTGAGCCACAGCTGCTTGTCGGTACTGATGTTCCCTTAAACAGAGTGACTGCAAGGGCAGAGGTGAGTAGCAGTACTCAGGCTGACAGTGAGGCACCGCTGTCAGAGAATGCCAGACTTCCTGTGGAAGGGGAGCTGGGAAGGATTACAGAGAGAGTTGAGACAAGCTCAGCTCTCAGATCCTATATTACAAGGCCTGAGACAGGTAGCTAGTGAGGCACTTGATTCTCAAGGGAAAGGGGAATCTGTATACTGGGACAAAGGATTACTGTATATAGAGAGTGGACCCCTGAGGGAGGGCTAGAGGGTGAGAGAATACAGCAGTTGGTAGTGCCCAGAGCCTACCATCTGTCACTTCTAGCCATAGCCAATGATATTCCCTTTGCAGGTCATATGGGCATAAAATGTACAAAGAAATGTATTATGCAGAACTTTTATCAACCTGGGATTTCCAGAGATGTAACAGGGTACTGCAGGACCTGTGAGCAGTGCCAAAAGGTAAGCAAGGCAGGAGACAAGGTGAACACTCCTTTGATGCCTTTGCCTGTGATTGAGGAGCCATTTAAGAGGGTAGATATGGATATTGTGGGGCATTTGAGTATCCAAAAAAAAGTATATCCTAGTGGTAGTAGATTATGTGAAAAGATACCCTGAGGCAGTGGCTTTGTCATCCAGTGAGGCAGAAAAGGCGTCAAACGCTTTGTTAATGATTTTGCGCAAGGTAGGTTTCCCAAAAAAATACTGACTGACAGAGGTGTCAATTTCATGTCAGACCTGCTGGCTTGTCTGTGGACGTATTGTGGGGTGAAGCACCTAAAGACCACCCCCTACCATCCCCAGACTAATTGTTTTGTTGAGAGGTTAAACTCTACGCTCAAGTCCATGCTAAGGGCATTTTCAGACCAGCTTAAGATGGAGTGGGACAAATATTTGCCCCTTCTGTTTGCTTGCAGAGAGGTTCCCAAGAATCCACAGTTTGTTCACCCTTTGAGTTGTTGTATGGGCATAGGGTGAGGGGGCCTCCAGACTTAATTCGTGATGAGTGGTAGGGTGGGTGTGAATCTCAACAGGAGTCTGTTGTGGCAATGTCCTGAACCTCAGGATGAGGCTCAGGGAACTCATGAGCTTGGCCCAGGAGAACTTGGCAGAAGCCCAACAGCAGAAAAAGGTCTGATATGACAGGAATGCTTGAGGTAGAGAGTATACTGTAAGACAGCAGGTAATGGTTCTCATTCCTGTCAGACACAGCAAACTGCAAGCAGCCTGGAAGGGACCCTACATGGTGGTAAGGAAGGTCAGTGATGTTAACTACATAGTGGAACTGCTAGGCAGGAGCACAAATTATACCATGTTAACATGATGAAACCTTACCATGATAGGGAGGCCCTTGTGCTGAGTATTTGCAGTGGATTGCAGGGAGAGTCTGAGGGAGATCTGGTAACTGATCTCCTCAGTGAGGCTTGAAATGACACCTCAGTGGAAGGGGTAGAAATGTCTCAGCAGCTGTCTCCTACCCAAGTTCAAGAAATCTGAGCAGTGTTACACGAGTTTGGGGACATGTTCACTGGGATACCAGGGTGCAAGGACCCCAAAGGCCTATTAGGCAGGTCCCTTATGGGGTGCCTGAAAGAGTCAAACAGACTATGAGGGAGGAGATACAGGAAATGTTGGAACTAGAGGTAATTCCATTGTCCAACAGTCCCTGGGCCTTCCCAGTGGTGCTGGGACCAAAGAAGGATGGCAGCACCAGGTTGAGTGTGGACTACAGGAAATTAAATAGTCATGCAGAGCCAGATGCTTACCCCATGCCTAGGACAGATGAAGCCATAGAGCAGCTGGGTGGGGCTAAGTATTTTACCACCATTAATCTTACCAAGGGTTACTGGCAGGTGCCCTTGACTCCCAGTGCTAGAGAGAGGTCAGCCTTTATGACTCCTTTTGGCTTGTATGAGTTCTCAAGAATGCCCTTTGGGATGAAAAATGCCCCAGCGACTTTCCAGAGGCTGGTAGCTCATATCCTAGCAGGAGCGGGAGATTTTGTCCTTGCTTACCTAGATGATATTGCCATCTACAGCCATTCCTGGCAAGATCACCTTCATAGGTTCATAGGTTCATAGATTAGTACTAAGCTAACTGCCCTTGTGAGCCATTTTAAGCCTAGCCAATTATCCCTTGTGAGACTCAAACCCTGCACCTTGTGTTTGTAAGGTAAACACCTTAACCATTAGGCCACCCTCCTCAACATATCAGGGCAGTGCTGGGAAGACTACAGAGGTCATGGTTGACCATTAAGCCCAGCAGATGTCAGGTGGGTATGGCAGAGGTCTCCTACCTGGGACATAGAGTGGGGAGTGGTAAGATCAGGCCAGAACCTGCCAAAGTGAAAGCCATTCAGACATGGCCTGCACCTGTTACCAAAAAGCAGGTGAGGGCATTTTTAGGGACAGAAGGGTACTACAGAAAGTTTGTCTCCAGGTATTGTACCATAGCTGCTCCCTTTACAGACCTGACAAGGAAAAACAGGCCAGATATAAGGTAGTGTGGACCACAGCATGTGAGCAGGCATTCCAGGAGCTTAACGCTTTGGCAGGACCTCCTGTGTTAGCCATTCCAGATTACAGCAAAGAATTTGTTGTGCAGGTGGCTGGTTCGAACCATGGGGTGGGGGCTGTATTTAGCCAGATTTCTTCAGAGGGAGAAGAGCACCCAGTGGTTTATCTCAGCCATAGGCTCCAACCCAGGAAGAAATGCTATGCATAAGTAGAAAAGGAATGTCTAGCCATAGTGTGGGCACTGCAGAAACTTCAGCCTTATCTGTTTGGAAGGAAATTCACTGTAGTTACAGATCACAATCCCCTAACTTGGTTATATTGAGCCAGCCAGCAAAATGAGAAAGAGATTCTCTACAAGAACTCTGGTTTTGTGGATTTATTCTATTTTTGTGGACTGTGGTGTGACTAGAGGGCTGTGTCACGTTGAGCATCTGTTTGAGGTGTTTTCTTGGTTTATTTTATTTTTCATGCTTCCAGCCAGCAAAATGCCAAGTTACTAAGGTGGAGCCTAGGGTTGCAAGCATATGATATGTCAGTGCAGCACCACAGTGGGATTAGCAATGCCAATGCAGATGGGCTCTCAAGACAGGAAAAGGGATAAGGTATGCTCAGATAGACTTAACCCTCTCAAGCAACGTTTCTCAAGGGTCACTTGAAAAACTAGCTTGAGTTCTCGTGGGGGGGGGGGGTGTAAACTGAGAAGCTGCCAGCCCAGCTAAATAGAATTTTGTAAATAATTCTGTCATTTTAAATATTAATATGATCCACGGGCTTGTTTCACAAATGTAAGAAAACTGTGTTATGTGCTGAGCTTCAAAAATGTAACCACAGTGCACCCTGCTGGAAGAAAGTAGAAATGTGTATAAACTCTATGCCTTTGTAATGTATATTTTATGGTAGAAACTGGGACATACAGAGTTAACTTGCAAACTCTAAGAAAAGAAGCTGATAAGTAAAGAATGTTATGACTTTGTGTGATCTCAAGCTAAGAGACAGGATGTCTGGGCTAGGATCTTCTTTCTGTTGTCTTAAGACAGAGATAATTACTAGGTTTGACATGTAAAGTGTCTTTTATTGCTCTGTGGCTTTCTGGCAACTGCAACTCACAAAGAACTTTTAAATTTTAAGTTCTGTGAGACTGGGAACTTGAGCAGAGGTGACAAGAATGATGTAATCTGAAATGACTCAGCAGTAATGTGTATTATCAATTTAAAAACTAACTCAGAGAGAAAGAGACTGCATTTTGTTCTGAAGCTGACAACTCACTAGCACTGTGCGTTGCTTTGTAAGTAAGACTTAGATCTTAGAGATAGATAGGAATATAGCCAAATTAGTGTAGATGTTTTCTATATTAATGTGATACTGCCATACAATGTTGTTTTAAACGTGTTCCTCTGATTTCTGAATTCTCTGTTGTCACTGTGTTAAGTTAATAAGTATTGTCTTGTATTTTTATTATTTGCTATTAAATATATTTAAACCTTTTAACTGTGGCTGTTTTGTGTAGAGATATTTAAGCTCTTAGAGTACTTGCATGCATTTGGTGATAACTGTACAAGCCGCTCCAATAGCCTTAGCCCTGGGTCACACTTACTATTGGATAACAGTAACATTACACAGTAGAATTGGTCACACTTTGGGAAGGGCCTTATTATTAGCTAATAAGTAATGGTTGGTGTCAGTGATTTCTACCTTATAGTCTGAGCAGAAAAAGGCATAGCTAGTGAATCTGTGCCAGCCTTCCCCAGGAGTGTCTGTGTGTTTGTATATGAATCAAATCTCAACGTGTGTATTTGTCAGCTACTTGGGTGTATTTGTGAGACAATTTGCTATCCAATGAGTCACACAGGGATGTATATAAGATACCTTACTGTGGGATGATGTTGAACCCCTTTTATGAGGTCTAGATGTGCTTTGTGATCTGATTTTCCCTCACCCATTGCTTCAGTAACCTCCTCAAAGAAGTTGACCAGGTTAGGTATGCCGATTTTCTCTTGACAAATCTGAACTGACTTGGGTCAAGAATTTGTAGGTTACCTATGTTCTTATTTATTAATTCCATAATGATCCTTTCCACAACCTTACAGATGAGGCTGGTCTGGCATATGGGTCTATAATTACTAGAGCTTGTTGACACTCCACTTTTGTACAGTGTTATGGCTGTTGCTATCCTCCATTCATCAGCACAAAGCCTGTTTGGAGACCGATATTGAATAGTCTCTGTACAGAGTCCTGTTGTAGGCTGGCCATTTGGCAGCTTGAAATGTTACCAGGTTACTTAGGAGCAGTGTTCTTGGCTTTCAAAAGAGTCTTGAGGACTTTTTCTTGGTAGATTTGAAAGGAATGTAGATATGGTTATGTGTTCCAGGAATATAGGAGGGGAGAGTGGTAATAAAGTTTGAGCTAAACTTGTCCACCAGTCGATTGGCTATGTTCTCTGGATTTGAACATGTGATGTCATTTACTATCAGATCTGTGCATTACTGGATGTTGTTTCTGAGGTTTTAACATAGCTTTGTGGTTATCCATCATCTGGGTGGCTATTTTTACTTTATATCTAGCTTTGGTTGATTTGATCAGTTCCCTTTTAAATTTAGCAAAAGTGTTTTGGCATCATGAGAGTTATTTTTTTTGCATGCAATGATTTTTTTTCTTTATAATAGAACCCTTATATTTTGAGGTTCCTCTACAGGGGATTATGTTTACATTTGGCATTATATTTACTTTGAATTGGAACAGCAGCTATTTACATATGCATACAATTTGGCAAGAAGGATTCTGCATAAGCAGTGTAATCATCAAGTTGGAAGGGGATTTGGAATTTAGCCACGCCATCGCTCAGTTTTAATAGATTAGCCTTAACATTATCTCTGAATATTGAAATATTGGAATAAGCTTCTGGCTTTAGACTTAGAGTGAATGTGACTGCCCCATATTGATAAGGCTGAGGTCTAGTATTTTATCACCCTTGGTTAGGGTGCGGACCAACTGGGCCTCAGAGTTTGCATTAAGGAAGTCCAGGAATTTCTGGGCAGACATGTTTGAGGATGTGTAAGTCTCCCATTTGATTGAGAGGTAGATTGAAGTCACCTAGGAGAATGGTGCTTTGCGTGATACATAGGAGGTATGGATTGAGGAGGACATGGTGGGGCTCCTATTGTTGGCTATATCATCATAAGTTTTTTGTTGATAGTAAGTTGGATGTGGTGGAGCTCCAGGTGATTATCTTGTCTAACAAGTGTAGATGTGATTTTTTTTTAATAACATAGAAACACCGCTTTCTTTAGTGCTTCATCTAGTGCAGTGGGGCCTGGACATGCAGTAGGTATTGTGACCCTACTCTGGAGGAATAGGAGTGCCTATCCCTGGTAAAACAGTTATGACAGTCTGCCATCTCCTCCCTGGTAACATGCATCACACCCCCATTGAATGATGCCAGAAACTAAGTCAATTGTCGAAGTCAATAATCTTTTTGTACTGAGGCATCATTCTTAGTGTTGGTTAAATACTGCTCAAGGCTAGGTTCATGCCTCCATGTACACATATATTGAGAGCATAAACAAGTCTCTCTCTTCATATAGTCAAGGGAGGTATGTCTCAAGTTGCTTATTCCCATGTCTACTATGACTGTCGTATGTATACTTGTGGTACAAGGCCTTGAGTGCATGTGTGATGTGGGTGAATCATAGCACCCAACAGGTAACTATCCATGACCCTCTCCTTTTTCAGCTTGGTGAGGGATGCATCTGTGTGTCTCATTATGGAGTTACCTGCAGCTAGGATACTGGATTGTGAGGACATTTCACTTATAGGCTTTTAACTTGAGACCATGAGAGTCCTTGCTGTATGCTTCATTGTGAATGCTGCCTGTGTTATGTGTGTGTGTGTAATTTTGCTGAGGGTACTTGTTTATTAGATTACATTTATATGAAAAGCCATGGAATAAATTATGGATATGATTAGCAAAGAGACATATGCAACCTTCAGACACTGGACCCAACCTAGTTTGGTTTCATCAAAGGTAGGTCAGGCCTGCTAACCCTGGTGGGCTTCTTCGAGAAGGTCACCAAGGACATGGATGAGGGTAAAACTGTGCATACTGCCTACCTTGATCTGGCTAAGGAATTGATACAGTACCCCACACCGGCATTGTAAACAAACATATAGAGCTAGGCATAAACCCCTATAAAACACTCTGGATAACCAGCTGGCTCACAGATAGGACCCAGGAAGTAAGCATTGGTGAGGTCACCTCCAGAAAGAGACCAGTCACTAGTGGGGTCCACAGGTGCTAGGCTCGCTCCTCTTTGGCATCTAATTCTCAAAGCCAAGGCCAATGTCAAAGGCCTCTGGCTGATTGAGTTGGCAGATGAATGCAAACTAGGATCAGTCATAGTATCCCCCAGGACACTAACATCCTACAACATGTTCTAACAGGTGCTACAGCCACAGCTTAAAAGTCAATGCCAAGACATGCTTAACAGTACCTTTTGGTAAGTCGGGCACTTTGGCAAAGTATGAAATTGATAAAACACCCCTAAGAGTAGGCTCAGTGGTCAGGGATTTGGGAACATATTTTGATATTAACCTGGCCTTTGAACAACATGTTTCCAAAGTAGTAAGGAAATCATTCTAGGATGTTCAACTCATAAACAAGTGCATATGGTATCTACGTATAGGGAAGCCATAGTGCCATTGTATTTGGCCCTCATAAGACTGTCATTGAGTATAATTTTCCCTTTGGTTTGTAACTGACCAGGAACATGCAACTACTGGAATGTCCACAAAGGTTCCGCACTAAAAGAATACAGGGTGTAAACCCGGTTTTCTCTGCAGATTTCCTTAAAGCCCTATCTCTATACTCTGTTTCCTACAGACTACCGAGAGATCATCTATGCCTAGTAAACAAGGCATCCTTGGAACCCACTCTGATAGACTTTTTTTGCATATCTGCAAAATGAGCAGTATCAGAAGTACTGGAGGTAAGGGTCTAAACTTCACCTGCAACATAAGTAGAACATGTCGGAAGGACAGATATTTATCCAAGGGAATTCCCCTTCTCTGGAATAGGCTCCTCATCCATGTAAAGCAGAACCATTTCCTAATCCTATTCAAGCTTAACCTGGACCAGTGTATGAGAAATCAGAAATACACCCCTGGTCTGGCACCCATGTCACTGATGGACAGATGCAGTCATTATATCATGCCCAAACTAACAAAGACCCCCTATAATAACATCTAAGATATAATAACTTGTGGAGCACATAGAGATGGATGCATAGGTATATAAAGGCCCTAGTGGTCATTAGCCTAGCATAAACCTATGAACCAGGATTTAATTTCAAAAGTTAGATCACTTAAAAGGCAAAAATAGTCAGCTATGGAAGAAATTAGAACTTTTGCTTATCATCTTACTACCAAACTTAAGTTTTTTATTACAACTCTACCCATGTGATTAAAAACTGCACTTTGCTATAAGTAATTAGTGCAGCAGTCACAGGCAAACTACTGTATAATACACAAAACAATGTTCTTACTGAAAAACATAAAAAAAAAAGTAACTTTATAACAAGTAAAGTGCAAATAAAGAATATTATCTTCAAACAAAAATACACCACATTCTCTACAACCCTTGCTAAAATGTAAAGCATAAACCTATGTACACAACATTCACAACATTAAAGTATAGAAATTCAAACCAAATAGTAATGACCTACTCCTCACAGAAAGTCAGCCTCACAAAAGAGGGCACTCAGTCCCCAATTAATAAACTGTAGTTAAAATAAATATAACTAAAAGATGTATATGTAAAAATTCAAAACAATGCCAACTCTGTTAGGAAAATGTGCCTTTCCAATAAAAGCAACGGTCATAAAAGTCAGTAAAGAAAACCCAACATAAAAATGAAGTGACTAAATAGATAGACAAAAGTTATTAGACAGTTTACCTTAGACATAAATACATATGAAAACATGTAAAGGCCTTCTTGCTTTTCTTTACGTATATACAGTACCAGAATCATACACATTAAAGAAAACATTTGAAATATGTCCTACAGATAAACAATAACTTAAAAAATGAAGACTGCATCTCAGCAACATCTCCTAAAATGTTGTCTAGCAGCTATGGTTTAGTTGAAGGCATTTATCCTCCTGACTTACAACAGCACTGGTATCTTCCTTGTTTCACATGCTCTAAAATATAGCCGCAAATACCCAACACATGGGTAGTTTCTAGGCTTGCAGTCCTGGTGACATCTGGAGAACCTAGCCAATACTTCAAGGCATTCTTAAATCACACAATAAGCAAATGGTGACTGAGGGGTTCAAACCCTGGATTACTGGAAGCAGATTGTTAGTGGCTCATAGGGTTACTCGTGTACAATGTTCATCATTCTAGGACCAGTAAAATAATCCCCGAAGTAATGAGCTGACTTTACAACCTAATATTTAAATACTGAACTCTAAAACAAACACTAAATGAAAATAAATAAATAAATAAAACATTAAGCTTTAAAAAACTAACACTCTAGCCTTTTAATGAGAAATTCAAAGTTCAGCTTAAGATCAGAAATTGGAAAAACATACCATCATTACCCCAAACCACATTTCCAACCCATAAAAAAAACAAAAAACAAGCAGAATCGAATGAGCAATCAAAATAAATATGTATATTTACAATTAAATGTAACATAAAATTACTAAGAAAATGAATAGTTCTTCTACCCTGCTCCAATTACAAAATAAAAGTAATAATAGTAATAACTTCAGGACCTCGGGTAACTTCCATTCCCCAAACGTCCTGTAATCTTAGAAACATAATTAGTGATAAAAACATATGTATATGTGTATGTGTGTGTGTGTTTATATATATAGGGGTCCCCTTCACATGGTCGACATTTCAGAATGTCGAAGACCATATGTCCGAGACCATATGATCGACATTCGAAATGTCAACCATGCAGAACTAGCATCTGCAAACAGTGCAGAATGGAAAGATTTCCATCTTCCGCACTTTAGTGCGATCTTGGAGTTGTTATATTTAAGTTCCGTGGGGCATGGGGACCAGAGAGTAAAGGTAAGATTTTGTTGTGGTTTTTTTTAATTTTTATATGGTCGACATTTTGAATCTCGGCCATATGGTTTTCGATATTCTGAAATGTCGGCCATATCAAGTAGACCCATACATACAAACAGACCCATTGAAATACATAGGAACACCTAAAACTAAAGGAAAAATCAAAAAAAAGAAAGCAGAAAAAAATGGATAACTATAACTTTTATGTGCTTCCGTATTAGGGAATGAATTATAAAAAAAAGTGTTGCCTAACCATTCAGTACAAGATATTTTAGATATATATCTAAAATGATACATCTCCTGATTTTCCATTTTTATCCTAACATAGGAAGCTGATACAGGGATGGAGGAAAAATGTTTGCTTTGAGAAAGGGGCATCCTCCCATTTCTCTAAGCCCCAAATCCATACAGACTCAACTCACTGAATTCAAATTTGTAGTGCTCAACTCTGCAATCCACATTTTCTTTTAAGGAAACTGTTGTATCACAAGGAATTTCTTTGTTTTGAGCTCTCCCTTCATGTTTGCATATCAGAGGTGTTGGTATATATAATACTCGAGTGGGGACAATTCCCCAAATGGGAGTGCTGCTGAGCTTACTTTTTAATTTTGTTCTGTGGGCTGAGTTCCAAACAGGTTATCTCAGAGTTGAATTCTCATCAAATTAAATATCAGGGATTCATATGTGAACAGTGCCAGAGTGTACACACTTTTTTCTATTACCACTCTATCCAGGTTACAAAAACTGCACACACTTACCACGTTATTGACAGTTTATATACACTCTGCATGTGTAATCTTTTCCCTTAAAATGACCTAACTCTACAATATTTACACTAAACTGCAAAGCAAATCATGATACTTCACATATACTAAAGCAAAATTCACATGCTTACTACCCTCCCACAAAAACATATGCACACACGACATACAAAAAATGAAAAAAAAACAGAGATCATATCCACATTCCCAAAACCAAATAAACTTGTAGTGTATACAAAACATGCAGTACACAGACACACTAAATAATGAGTACATCCACAACATTAAGAAAACATTAAATAAACTGAAATTGAATGTGATTATACAACACCAGCATAACTAACTCCATTTATCTAAATTAAGCAAAACAAATAAAAAGACTGCACATACAAAATGCAGACACAAACTGGATACAACATACTTTCTTCCATTTAAAACAAACTGTCAAATCAAATATAACTCATTCAAACAGAATGAACTTAATATATTAAAAAGAACTACAATCAAGCAATTAAACATGGCATTACTTGCAAATAAAAGGAAAATTACTTCAGAGCAATAACAGAAAGCCATCATTTAGGCAGATCATACAGGAAAATGTATATAAATAGTGTAAAGCTCTATTCACTAAACAGTTTATTACTCAATTGCTGTATAACAGCGAACCAGACAAATGACTGGGAAATATTTCAAACCTTAAAAAATGGAATATATGAAGTCTGGTTTGGATAATAGGATAACTATTCTGTACAATAAGATTAAATAATTCAGTTCAGCCTCTCATCCCAAAACAGTAGGGTGTGTCGTCAGGGGTGTAGCTAGGATTTTCAAATTTGTACTGACAGCTGTCACACTGCTGCTCCCCTCCCCAACCAAGCTACAGCTTCATATAAATGATTTTCTTTTTTTTTTTTCAGTTGCCACCACTTAACTGTCAAGCCACCCTTCTGTTGATATGTTGATTCATTTATTCCTTCATATCCAGGTTCTCAGCTTATGGGGGGGGGGGGGGGGGTTCCTGGATTTTTCCACTCAGATGAAAAGTAAGGTAGGAACTGGGAGTGGTGCCATCATCCTAGATGGCCACCCCCATGCACACACATACACAGTTAAAGTGAAGAATGAGAGCAGAAGAGTGAGAGAGCGATCACCAGTTGCAGCAGTTAACAGCGTGCACACACACGCACACAGTGGCAGTGGAAGAGTGAGACAGAGCAAGCAGCAGTTAATGCACGGACACACACACACACACACACACACACGCACACAGTGGCAGCGGAAGAGTAAGACAGAGCAAGTGGCAGTTAATACACACACACACACACACACACACACACACACACATACTGAGTGCAGAAGGGCGAGACCCATCAAGCAATCCCAGGGTGCAGCAGCAGTTGGCAGCTTGTGTTACAGAAGTTTCACTTGTAACGTGCGTGGTGGCCACTTACATATTTTTTGTTATTTTACACTTGCTAAACAGCAAAAGTGCTGCTTAGCAAGTATAAAATAATGGCATCCATTATGTTACTTTCAGTCTGAGCTCCATGGCAGCTTGATATGCTGCCATAAAGCAGCAGACATGTTTTTCAGTGGACTTTATCTGTAGATTAATGCCCTGCTGGAGAATGTTCATTCTCCAGTCAGGTTGCCTAGTCTCTAATACAATTTACACATTATTATCACCTACATAAAGCTGATTAAGGGGTAGGTGTGTAAAAATTGCACCTTTTGTTAAAATCCCATTTCGGTGGTGTAGTGGTTAGCATTGTTGCCTCACAGCAAGAGGCTCTGCGGTTCAATCTTTGGCTGGGGTGTCTTCTGTGCAAAGTCTGCATATCCTCCCTGTGTTAATGTGGGTTTCCTCCAGGTGCTCCAGTTTCCTCCCACATCTCCAAAGACATGCCACAAGTGGATTGGACATGCTAAAATTGGCCCTAGGCATGAGTGCGTGCGTGTGTGTGCCTTCTGTGGAAGGTTGGGTGCTGGGCTGGCAACTCGACACCATAAAAGCTCCACTGCCAATCATGAGTGGAAAAGATGATCCGCTATGGCGATCCCTAACCGGGAAAAGCCGAAAGAGAGAGAAAGAGTTAAAATCCCATTTAGATGCAAATGCCAGTGCATTTTCAAATCCTTGTTTTAGAATATTTTTTTTAACTAAACCATGGGACTTCTTCAGGGTCCTAGTTAGAGCCAGATCAAGGTCAAGTGGGGCCCTAGGCAGGGTTATGGTTTGGGGCCCCCTCATACACAGCCACCTCACTCCCATACACAACCCCCCCACAGCCATTCCATTGACCCATTAATTGGCTATTTCTCCTCTTTTACCATAAACACTGTTCACACCTCTGTGTGCATACTGTTTTCTACTTTACTTCTAAAATGATTACAGATATTTGGATTTAATTTAAAACTTTAATTTCAAATTTTATAGCACAAACATAGATAGACATGTGTTAAACAATGCAATACAGTCTCACAATGAAAACAGCATTAAAACTTCTCTGCCTTTGAAACTCAGATTCAGTGAAACCCAAATTCAAAGAAAATGCATCTGGCTAATGGCGGATTAAGTTTACCTTTGGGCTGTTTTCAAATCATAGGCCCCTTGTGCAAGTTTACGAACATACAAACATGCAAGTGTTCTTTGATTCACCTTCCTGGTTGTATTATATTATATCCCTTGTATAACACAGCACCACTCGTTATAGCATGTTTTAAATTTATAGTTTTGAACATTTTTCCAGTAAGCAATGAAACAAAACATATGAACTAGTAATGACAAAACTGCCCAATTCAGAAAATTTCAACCATAATAGGCCACTCAAACTCCTGTCAGTACAATCCACTATCAGTCAATATGCACAATCTCTGCAGAAGTAAAAGTCATCAGAATAATTCCACATTGAAGACATCTGTAACTAATGAACAGGTTGCTGCTAGCAAACAACTTTATATTTCAGTGTTTCGTCTACAAATTCAGTGCCTGTTGCCCTTGAAGAATAAATAGCCTAAGTTACATTAAAAAAATGTTAAGCTGGTAATATTGCAATAGGGAATGGATGGCAAACTGATAAGTTCATAAGTACTAGGTATCTTATTCAAAGGAGAACATACTACAGCACCCCACCACCCTTAAAGTACAAAGCAGTGTCAGCAATCCATCTACATGCTGATGGAGTAGAACCCACAGCCTTCTTCACAAACAAGCATACTACCTGTTGTGCTACTAAGCTTTTCAATTCTATATCACGACAGTGATTTCATTTGCAAAACAAAACAGTTGTGCATCGTAATCAGACTTAGCATGAGCAGCAGTAAACTTTTCTTCCCTTGAAGCTCACAATTCCTTGAAAATGCACCTTAAACTCCATTACCTGAAAAATGATTAACCTGTAACTCAAACTTGGTTCCTTGAAAATGTACCTGAAAGTCATTTCTTCCAACAATGCAGCATGGTAGTTGGGGTAGAGGATTCAGGCTCTTGCTTTCTGTAACAAAGGTACAGGTTTTGAGCCTGAGCAAATTACTAACCCCCTGTTATCCCTAACTGGGTATTTCACTCACACACACACCCCTACCTACCTCTTAGTGTAAGATATCTGGACAAAGCTAAAATAAATAGGGACAGATTTTAAATAATGCTCTCATGAAATTAGAAAGTTGCTAGAATAACATGATTTGTGTTAGGATGCATTTTTCTAAAGGATATGAAGTCTGAAACTCAAATGTCTGTCATTATTTAATTACTTCAGCCTTCAATGATTTTCTAGAAAATCACAAATTTTATGAGGAACAGACAAAAAATATGGGGCAAAAACCTGGACATTCTGCAAAATCAGGACAGTTGAGAGGTATGCTACCTACCTCTCAAACTCTTAGTACAACAAAGCCATAAATAAAAGTGAGGCAAAGGCCCAAAAATATTGCTCTTACAGACTTATAAAGTTGAGAGAATAACAGGTTTTGCATCAGCATGAATTGTATGAAGGGTATGAATTCTGAAATTCTAATGTCTGTCATTATTTTGAAACTCTGGTGTTTAATAATTTGCCAGACAAAAACAGACTGATAATAAGAGGCAAAAATCTGGACATTCTAAGAAAGCCTGTACAGTTGAGAGGCATCATCATCATCATCATCACACACACATACATACATACACACACACACACAGCTATCTACCTCTCACACCTACCTATCTACTGCTTTCACGCAAACACACACACTCACACACACCCCTACCTACCGGGTCTATATCAGAAGATCGAAGTTTCAAAACTTTGAATCTGATGTGGTCGACACCATATGATCGAAGTTTTGAAACTTCAAATCTTTTAACGGAGTTCTCCGTACAGCCAGGAAAGGGAAGATTTCCCTTTTTTGCACTGAAGTGCGATCTCAGAGTCGGTATATTTAAGTAGCAGGGGGGGTGGGAGGGTGCAAGGGGCTTGCTCCCTGCTTAGAGCGTTTAAATGGTTTGTTTTTGCAAGTCATTGTGTTTTATTACATTTTCGATGTTACAAAACTTCGATTATATGGTGTCGACCATATCAGATTCGAAGTTTTGAAACTTTGATCATGTAATATAGACCCTCCCTACCTACTATTTTTATACACACACAAACACACCCCTACCTACCTACCACTTTTTACACACCCAGAAAGCTACCTCTTTTTTGTCTGTCTGTAGTCCACTGTCCAAACGTATTCTTGGATTCGAATTTTGCACGCACTCGCACACACACTTACTGTCTCATTGTCTGTACCTTGGTCCACAGTCCAAACATTTTCCTGTATTCAAATTGCGCATGAGCAGAAGATGAAGATGTAAATGGGTCACAGAGTCGCAACAGGCATGTGTAGACAGATGCACCTTTAAAAAAAATGTATTTTTTTTTAAATTAAAAATGCTACCCCCTCTTCTAAAGAAGTTGTACTGAAATGAGTACAGTGCGTATGCTTCCCGACATCCTTTTGTGTGTGTATGTTTCTGTACCCAACCACTTCCAGAGTAGCCAGTACTTGTACTGACAGTAACCACATTTAGCCATTTTCTACAAGTGATTGTTTCCACTTTTCAGTGTCTACTTAACTACTGTGCAAGACAGTCTTTAGCAAATAGTAAGTGTGCATCACCCTAAATGTTTTATTTCAAAGAAAAGAGATGGCTGTACAGATCATAGGAGGTAACTAGGCAGCCCTAGGGCCCTTACAAGCCTAGCCAAGTTAACCCTTGTTCCCCAAGAGAGCCTTTTATGAGCCACATTAGACACTGAACCTATTACCCCCTATCTAAGAGGGATACAGGTTGAACCCCTGGGGTAAATTTACAGTTTCACATCCAATTGTCCAAATTACACATATGTTTGTTTATGTTCTGCTTGCACAGCAGCTGGAAGCCAGACTACTCTGTGTACATAAATGTGATGCAGGTCATGATGATGTGAATAAAAGGAAGGCTTGATAGCGTTTTTTTTTTTTTTTTAAGAAACTGAAACTGTTTGCTGTAATACAGGATGCCAACTGCCAACTAACCTTATGTTGTGACCAGTTTCAGACTTTGTAAATGGCAGTCATATCACCTCTCAACCTCTTAGAACAAGAAGTCTAGACAAAACCATATACATAATGGGGTGGGCAAAGGGCTAACAATAGAGACACATTTTAAATATCGCTCTTACAAACTTAGAAAGTTGATAGAATAACAGGTTTTGCAGTAACACATTTTCTGAAGGGTATGTAGTCTAAACTCAACTGTATCCCATTATTTTCTGACTTCAACTCAAAGTGATTTGTCATAGGCAGGTACTAGGCTATTGGCCCAAGGGCCTAAGTAAGCCTAGCCAACAAGGTTCCCTGGCTTATGCCACCCAAGAAAATTAATTTCCTGTCGAGCAGAGCCACAGAAGTGATCCCCAGGGTGTATTTTCTATTTCCCATCCACTCATCAAGATTTTTCTTGAAGAGTGCTAATGAGGAACTTTGCCTGACATAGATGGATAGCTTGTTCTAGAGTATAGGAAGTCTCTAGGACAGGAATCTATCCCTCCAGTATGTCCTGTTTATTGTGGTGATAAGGTTTACATCCCTAAAGCGTGTAGCTCGGAGGAATTGGGATTTCTTTAGGTGTAGCATGTCCAACAGCTCCGTGTTTAACATAGCTTTATATGTTAGGCAGAGATCTCCTCGAAGTAGGTGATATGCTACAGAGTAAAGCTGGAGTTTTTTGAGATGGTCAGTGTAGGGCATCTGTTTGAGGCCAGTAATCCTTTTTGTGAGGTACTTCTGTGGCCTTTCCAGCTGCTGCAGATAACTTGTGAAGTACATTCCAAAAGGGGCGTTTGTACTCTATAATGGGTCTAATGAGTGCCGAGTAGAGGGGAACAATTACCTCTTTTTTCCTGGATGAGAAAGCTTTTGTGATGAGGTGTGCCACATAGAAGGATTTCCTGACTACTGTGGCGATGTGATTATCAAAGGAGAGACTACTGTCCACCTGGGTCCCAAGGTCTCTTATCACACATTCAGTGTTACGTAGACTGCAGTTTAAGTGGTAGTTCATGGGTACAGAGTTTTTACCAAAGGGGATGACAATGCACTTTTTGGCATTGAGCTTGAGGCCATGCCTCTGACACCAGGCATCTGGCTCAGTGAGGCCCTTCTGTAGGATGTCCACATCATTTGGGGACTCGACTACGGCTCGTAGTTTGCAGTCATCTGTGAACTTCATTAGCCAGAGGCCTTCTGTGTTAGCCTGTACTTCAAAGAAGTAGATACTAAACAGGAGAGGTCCCAGGAGTGAACCCTGTGTTACTTCACTTGTCACTGGTTTTAAGTCAGATTTGGGGTCTGCAACATTTACAGTGTGGGTTCTGTCAGTGAACCAGTTGGCAACCCATCTTGTGACATAGGGATTTACACCTAGTTTAGTGAGTTTAGCTATAATTCCAGTATGGGGCATGGTGTCGAAAGCCTCGGCGAGGTCAAGATAGGCTATGGGAACCACCTTACCCTTGTCTACGGCTTTGGTGACTGCCTCAAAGAAGCCGATCAGGTTCAGAAGGCATGATCTGCCTTTCACAAACCCAAACTGGGTGAGGTCCAGAGTTTAGAGGTTACCAATGTCTTTGTTTATGAGTTCTATGATTATACATTCCATGGCCTTGCAGACCAGGCTCGTCAGGCTAATAGGGCGATAGTTCCCAGGATCAGTGGTGGCTCCCCTCAATGAATGGTTTGGCCTTGTCTTCATTGCTGAATTATGGACAAATAGGAATTATAAATAAACGACTGCACATTAAACAGCATTACACTTGGTAGTCTTATCTTATTTTAACTTTAGCTAACTAAATAATACCCACTATACAAATTGTCTGTTTTTTGTTTTTTTTTGGGGGGGGGGGGCTTATGAACATTGGCACAGTATGAAAATGTGGGTTTGGCAGTTGCAAACTCAGATTTTTCTGGCTATAGTATATTAACAGCTGACTATTTCTTAACTAGTATCAGTTTCTGTTAACTGGGGCTAGTCTTTTGGGATAAAGTAAAACATAGGATTATCTGTCCTGTAATATCATGAGCTTTATGGATAGTTGTATGAATTAAACTATTTATACTTATTTTCCAGCAAACCTAATGTGCTAATAGTATTGGGTCATGAAGGCAATCAACATATAAATTTGCACTTGTGCGCTTGTTTATCTGCATGTGGCATTTTAGTGACTTGGGTAACTGGACCAGGAGGTGGACATTACTTCTTTATTTTACAGATGTCCTAAGACCAAAATTATTTATAGCCTGGTAGCCAGGACTACAATGGTAGTGTCCAGACAACACTTTATCTTAACATTAACAGCTCAAGAGTACAGCTCTTCTATTTCTTCAAACTGACATCAGTGTAATATATTCCAGGAGGATATTGTGGGGCAATAAAAGAGAAACCACAGCCTTCTACTTATGAAGCATCAGAGGCTGATGTGAAGGATTCTGCACCACTGGTGCAGGCGTGCCTAAACCGTAATACATTATGCAGCAGAAACCAATAACTTAGTATTTTCTTTCAGTGCATCTTGCGTAACGCAAGCAGAAGCTTGCTTTTATTTATTCATGACATTGCCTTCAGCAAAGACAAATGCTAGTCCAGGGTGATGCATGCCAGTAAGTGATAAGGTGCCATGTGGTATTCTCAAGGTTATTTGGGAAAAAAGTAGTTGTGCTGGAAGTAGGTCTCTTGTGACTGGAATAAACAGCTCCGAAACTCTCATCACTGTCTTTTAACGTCCTTTGAGCATGCAGTAGCTGTGCTCTCTTGACTCAGACCCTGACTATATCAGTGTCTAAATGCTGAGAATCACAGGCTTACAAACACTATGTATTCTAGTAGGGAGGAATTCTAGTAAGTCCTAATTTACATATTTGAAAAAGGTAATGAAAAGGATTCCATTGTATTTCAAACAGATGAGCAAAAATAAAGACTCATGTAAATTGTATTACGATCAATTCTATTACAGTATCTAAACTGCAAAATACAATTTCAGTTTTGTTTTGAATATTATTGAGATCAGGGCAAATATGATGTATATGTACAATACCAGTGAGCATATTTATTTACCTGTTTGTCTCCAGTTCTAAATGTAATTGCCTTAAATCTAAGTGGTGTGATGTACGGTATCATGCAAACATCTATTAATACTTCATATTCACCTTTTAAGCAATACAGGCCTACTTCTACTTCCTACATATATTAGTTAGTAAGTAACTACTTCTGTCATTATTAAGAGTAACTCTTGTGTAGTTACCAGTATATCTTCATACTATATTTCTTATATTGTTATGTGAATCTGGTTACCTGTTAGAGTGTGGCTCTACGTAACGTTTGTCAGCGCTTATCACACGGTTCGTCTAATTTTTTTCAGGCTATATCAAGTTATTTCTTGATAGTTTATCTTTTAAATCATTGAATAATTCTATTTGAGGTACTGGAATATCGGTATACATTTTCAGTATTACTTGTGCTTCTGTTGTTTGAGGTACTGAGATAATTATTAGTCTGTGTCAGTCCTTCTTAAAACTTTAGTGTCAGTGGGGGAGTCTATGATTGCTCCTAATTTGCAATCATCTGCAAATTTGGTGTTCTGGTGGCCCTTGATGTTGGCCTTGACTTTCGAAAAGTAGATGCTAACAAGGAGCAGTTGTGGGACGGATTCCCAAGAGACTGTGCTGGTGACTGGACTATGTCGAGGTAGACTCCCCAATTCTAACTTTCTGGGTTCTGTAAGTGAGCCAACTGGCTATCCAATGGGTGACTTTATCTATAATACTCATGTAGGGTATTGTGTCAAATGCCTTGGCCAGGTTAAGGTAGGCAGTATGCTCTGCCTTACCCTTATCCATAGCCTTGGTGATCTTCTCGAAGAAGTCCACCAGACTGAGCCAGCTATTATAGATAAACTCACAAAAGTGGGCATAAACCTCTATGTCACTAGATGGATAGCCAAATGGCTTTTGGATAGAACACATGTTGTTAAAGTGGGGGAAGCCACATCCAGAAAGAGGCCAGCTACCAGTGGACTACCACAGGGCTAAGTGCTGGGCCCCCTCCTGTTTGTGATATAATTCTCAGATGTCAAGGTAAATGTAGAAGGCCTTTGGCTGATCAAGTTTGTTGAAGACTGCAAGTTGGAGCAATCACTGACACCCCAAATGATATTGATATGCTACAGAAAAGTCTGACACAGACTAATGACTTGAGTCAGAACCATGGTCTCGAACTAAATGCAAGAAAGTGCATAGTAGTACCCTTTGGGAAATCAAAATACACCTGCAAATTACAACACTGATAGCACCCCCCGTTTAGACTGGACCCAGTGGTGAGAGATATGAGTACTCAAATTCTAGTCTGAACTTTGACCATGTGTCCACAGTGCTGAGGAAATCCTTCTATGTGGCTCAACTTATAATTCAAGGCATGGGATCCATATCTAAGGAATTTCATAGCACCACTGTACTCAGGCCTCATCAAACCAATAATCAAGTACAATGCTCCGTTTGCCATGTACCTCACCAGGCACCTGCAGGTGCCTCACCAGGCACTTGCAACAGTTGAACCATCTTCAAAGATTTCTCACAAAAAAAAAAATAATACAGGGTATAACCAACATGTCGTATGCAGACCAATTAAAAGCCCTATCACTGTATTCAGTTTCCTGCTTATTAATGAGGGATGATCTGTGCCTGACCTATAAGGCAGTCTCTGACCCAGCCCTGATGGAAATGTTGCATATTCACAAAACTAACTGCATAAGTGTTACTCACTCCGAAGATCTAAACCTGATCTCTGACATGAATAGATCATGCTGTAGAGACCGATGTGTGTCTCAGAGATCCCCCCCTCCTCTGGAATAAGCTTCCTTTTCAGATGAAGCAAAGCCCTTCTGTGACCATCTTGAAAGTGCAATCTGGAGCAATGGATGGGAAATCACAAATTCGCTCCTGGGGTGGTGTCCATATCCTTCATGGACAGCGGCTGTAAACATTTCAGAACCCTGCTTGCTCAACCTTGTTATCTTTCCCCCTGGGGATAGAACATTCGGTAAACTCTGGGTAAAACTGGTGAGGCTTGTAAGGGCTCTTGAGCCATTAGCTTGGTAATCTCCTATGAACCTGGGCTTGTTTACCTGTATTATATATTTTATTCACTTGTAAGTGTGACTTTTTTGTCCTTTTTTATCCTCCTGATAAAAACTAGTAGGTCAGCAAATAGAATGAACAGAAACAAATAAATAAATATTTACTCTGCACCTTAGTTTGATTCTATCATTCACCATTTGCATAATATGATACCTTTGGAACATTACTTCATAAGGCCAAGAAGAGAAGCTTTGTGCTGAAGAGAAGAGTCTGTCAGTGTGGTCACATACATCAAAAGAAAATGTCACATCCAATCTCTAAGCTGTCACTTAATTCCAGAAATGCTATCACAAAGCAGTGATTTCTTTGCCTATAGACAGTTTTTTTCAGTGTGAATTAAATGACATATTCTTAATAGCGCATAAAATAATACGTCAGTAATTTCTGACTAGTGTTTATACAGTCTGGCAGTAGTCCCTGTGTGCCTAGAAATATAGCTCAAATGCTGCTGATAAGTTTCAACCTGTAGCTCTTGCCTGGGTTTGAATCTTGACACTTATCTTAGAGGGTGCTCTTGATTACCCCCTTGAAAGAAGAACTTATGCCTCTTTGATTTACCAGAATAACAGATGGATAAAATAATTGGATGGTTCAGCAGGGCTTTATAGCTGTAGACAGTTTTAAAATGTTATGGTTCAATTTGGTTAAGAATTTGCTGATGCCATCTTGGATACTAAACTGAACGGATGAAATCTCATGACTGACAATTCCTTTTACTCTATAAAACATTTTATTGGCAAGAAATGTACCTATTGCTTTCCCTTTCAGTACTCTAATGAAGCCTGCAGCTGTGAGTGACACATCTGCTAAAGGTCCCCCACCACCCAACACTGGAATGCAAGCAAAGGCTACAAATGAATCAGTAAGAGAGAAGACAGGTTCCTAAGTAATGTATGCACATTAAATGACTCTGTTTCAACATATAGGACCACAACAGTGACCCCCAATACTATGAAGAATAAACTCTGTCTCTAACTCCAAAAACATTACATTTTGAAACTCACTGATAAAAATAATAAAATGTTTTTGCAGAGAGGTAATGTGGGGGGCTGTGTCCCCCAAATTCCTACTAACTATTTATGCTAAATGCAAGTTTTCATTCTAACTTGGAGTAGGGTGAATACTTTGCAACACTATAACATTAAAGGTAGCATCCCTAAATCTATTGATCTTTGTGTATGAGTATATTTACCCACATTCATTACAGACATTTCAACATTCTGAGGGTTATGATTATAGTTCACAGTGCAGTAGCAGCAATCAAGGTGAAATAAAAACTGCATCACAGTCAGCAAAGGTAAGATTATTAGGATATATGCTGCATCTTGACTTATATATATATATATTATTATATGCCAGAGGAAAACTTATTTCTCTGCATGCAGACAGTATAATATAAGTTATGTCCATAAATCACTGATTTCTGTTAATCTACATATTCATTGGGTGAAGGATGGGGAGAGAGTCATGCCATCAGTACAGAATTCTAAAAATCTGGCTTTCCCTCATGTAAATAGATTCATAATAAGGCAATGCAATAAAGTCATATTAAACAGTAACACTTCCCCTCAGCAGTCAGGGATCCACATATCAGGCATGTGACACTCATATCAGGAAGGTATATAGATACTATTTGGAATAGAAAGGCATAGAGCATGACAGGGTACTGGCAATAAATTTCCTGGAGCTCTAAAAGTACTTTTTTACTGGATTTCCAAAAGTACTTCCTTACATAAAGGATTATGTAAGTGAGGATTTTAGTACCAAAATTGGTGGCAGACAGGACTCCCATAGAGGCAGTCAGGACATCATGCTACAGAAGGCAACAAAGTAGGAGATGGGAGGTGTGGAGGGAAATGAACTGAGAATGCATTTAAAGTAGGAGATGGGAAGTGTGGAGGGAAATGAAGTGAGAATGCATTTAAAGTAGGAGATGGGAAGTGTGGAGGGAAATTAAGTGAGAATGCATTTAAAGGGGAGATGGGAGGTGTGGAGGAAAATGAAGTGAGAATGCATTTAAAGGGGGGATGGGAGGTGTGGAGGGAAATGAAGTGAGAATGCATTTAAAGGGGAGATGGGAGGTGTGGAGGGAAATGAAGTGAGAATGCATTTAAAGGGGAGATGGGAGGTGTGGAGGAAAATGAAGTGAGAATGCATTTAAAGGATGTAATAGATATTTTAACAAACCCAAGCATGACTGTGTAAACTGTTCAACATCAAATAACTATGCTAAAATATAAATTAGATATGTGGACATATTGTATGACCTCCATCTGGGGTGGTAGTATCTTAGATATCAGATATCATATTGACAGATCTAGGGCCATTCTGCTTCCCTTCCACTGTGTTATTAACATGGGGCATAATAGTATTATCAGCAACTTAATAAGTTAGTCGTAATTCATGAAAGCACAAGCCGCTAAATGTTTTTACATAAATTGTCTGTACTGCATGACTACAGTTATATGTGAGCTATTTTTGCCCTCTGATATTTCTCTTTTCCCCCATGTGTCTGTGACTAGAAGAGTTTGTATATAATAGTGGCTATAAAGGAGGTTTGCAGGGGCACTTGCTTCCCTGTAAAAAAATGCTTTTGCACAGGTGTTCCCAGTTTGACAGACATATGTTTTAACGAGTCTGATTTTTCAAGAGTATTAGTAAAATATGAATTGAGGATTGACATTGAAAGAAAACTATAATACTATACACTTGAAACTTATGTAAACAGGTTGGGATAATATCCAAAATGACCTGAGTAAGTCTGTTCAGGATAGTTTCAATGGATTTTGTGTTATTAACTTTTACAGTCATTAACACATGCCAGCAAAATACAATTGACAGTTAAATTACAACAATGATTTATGTCAGTGTGATAGTAAAATGACTTAAAATTCTTTGCCCCCTTAAGAAACTAGTAAAGAGCTTAAGGGAACAATAAGGAAGCTTAAAGCTGAGTATGAACATAAAATGGCTACTAAAACTAAACACACTACAAATCTTTCTTTTACTATATCTTGAAATTAAGAGTTAACACAGAACAATTTTCCAGCCTAGTCTGCAATAATACTGCGCACTAACCCAAATGAAATTGCTTACATTGTAGCGGACAAATTTAACGCAACTTTAATTCCACTCACATTTATAGCTAATCCACAGATTCCATAGTCCCAGCCACCCTCTTAAGTTACTATGGAACAAGTCCTTTCAACCTTCCCAAAAGTTAAACACACCTCTTCCATGGGCACTGCTGGTATACCAGATTGCCTGATTATCGGTGCTAAATATGGTCTATGATCTGAACCTCCACGTAACCTCTCTAATCTAACTCTCTCCACTTGTTACATTCCAGAAGGCTGGCAAACAGATATTGTAATGCCATTATATAAGGGTGGCCCAAGCACAGATCCTGGTAACTGTAGATCCCTTAGCCTCATATCTTCAAATGTAAAGCTGTGGAATGCATTATCTCACACTTCTTTAATCCAGACATTGAAAATCTTTTAACCCTGGAACCTCATCAATTCAGTTTTGTCAAATGCAGGTCCTATCTCTTTACCTTTATTATTATTTTTAAGTCACTAAAGTAGTGGATGATGGTTGCACAATATACATAGCATATCTTGACCTGGCCCAGGCCTTTTTACACTATTCCTCATGGAGGCATTATTGACAGACAGACTTGCAAATCTGAATATAAACCCTTATGTTCTGTGGTGGATAATTAACTAGTTTTATAACAGATCCCATGTAGGTAAAGTTGCAGGTGACACTTCTGAAAGCAAAACAAATTACCAGTGGTATACCAAAGGGTGCAATGTAGAGCCCTGTCCTATTTGGCATCTGTTTTTCATGCCATCAGTCCAACATTCCTAGCCCTATGGTTATATAATTTTGCAGATAGCTGTAGATAGTGTTGTTATTTGATCTCCCATTGACTCACAATTGCATGAACATGGATTAGACCATGTAAACAAATGGTCCAAGGAAGCACCACTCCAATCAGACATTGTTATAAGGAATCTAGGCACTCTTGGTAATGATTCTTTATGTTTTGACCATTATGTTTCCACAGTAGTTCAGAAAGCCGTCTAGCTCATCTTCTTTAGAAAGTCATGTCCTCAGGATTCAAAGAAGTATTCATTACCCTTTAGAAGTATCTCGGCAAACCCATTTTTGAATAGAATACCCCTTTTGGCACGTATTTGTCTAAATATGACAATCAGTGTGAGAGAACCCAGAGATGTACAACTAAAACATCAGTGGATTCAAAAATCTTACTTAACAGGACTAGCATCTCTCTCTGTCACTACGTGTCTTCCTATAGACTTCTCTCTGAGTTCTGTGTCTATTCTTTTAATTCATGAAAGATTTGATCCTCTTTGACCTCTTAAACCTTCACAGAACAAATGGTTCCTCAACTACCAGATTAAAGAATTAAATCTTCATCTTCAGATAAAACAAACATGTTGTCATGATGGTTCATATCCCAGCATACCTACCAGCTCAATAATAAACTGCATGTAAAGCAGAACAGCAGCTTTGTCACCTTCAAGGGTAAACCTAAACAATTATAGGTCATAGGTTAGTACTGAGCTAACTGCCCTTGTGGGCCATTTTAAGCCTAGCCAATTACCCCATGTGAGAATAAAACCCTGCACTTTGCGTTTGCAAGGTAAACACCTTAACCATTGTGCCATCCTCCCACCTTGAGTTGGAAAAAACATTCTCACCCCCCCCCCCCAGTCTAACTTGTCTTGCTCTACTTGAGGCTATGGGGAACATTTGAATATGGGCTGTTGGCTAGGCTTGTAATGACCTTCAGGCTGATAGCCTGATACTTATCTACACCATGAACCTAAAAACAGACGGCACAAGTAACATAAAATCTCACATACATATTAGACCCTTCAGTCTGCCCAAATATGTAAAACCATGGAACAAGTCATAATAGAGCTTAACCAGAATGACTCAGAAGGCCTAATTCTATTAGATATTGAACAATGAGGGTTTGTCAAGGAGAGAGAGTGCATTTTGAATCTGGTGATATTCTATATATAGGTGACATGAATAATACTGAAGAGTTGACGGTATGCATTGTTTATTTTGACCTTGCCAATAAATTTGATAGTATCCTACATGAAGAAATATCTGAAAAAAATTGTCAAACTATATGGAAAGACAGCACAATTGGTTAAAACAGAATATAAATTAGGATGAGGTGGTTGTCTGTCTGTCACAGTGGGCAGTAATCTTGCCCCTTCATTTTGAACTACTATTCGCAGATATAAAAGTGGAAAATGGGTTCTGGATAACCAAATCTGATGATGACTACAAACTGAGTAGTATGATTACTTCCATAAAAATGCTGAAATTCACCAAGGTGGTCTACAAAAATGTGTGTATATCATGAAGTAGCAATGACCTCACTTTTAATGGCACTGAGTGTAATATCACAAGTAGGGTGTGTGGCATAATGGCTAAGGGTTTTGCCTCAGAAACACAAAGTTCAGGGTTTGATCTTTGGTCACTGTTTGTGTAGAGTTTGCATATTCTCCATGTGTCTGTGTGGGGTTCCTCCACAAAACATGCTGAGTTTTTCCAACTCAAGGATGGAAGTTACCAAGTTCAAACCCAACCTTCTCCATTGAACTTAAGAGGTATGTTAGCAGAGGGCTCCCAAAATTGAACAGAGCTGTGAGCTGCAGCATTAGAGAAGTTGGTGCCTGGTGGTGTGTAGACCATTTACTTTAAGCATCAATGGGGGTGTGTAGTATCTTCTAGACAGGAGAACAGATATGACAGACTATGTGCCATTTCAGGGCTAGACTATCAGTAATGTGACAGAGTGTGTGCCATGTCAGGGCTAGGCTATCAGTGGTGTGACAGATTGTATGCCATGTCAGGGCTAGGCTATCAGTAGTGTAAAAAGTATCTGAAGATGATTTGGTCACATTGACTAAAGTTGCAAAAATGAACACTTTGCCACTACTTATTAGGTCTTGGTCTTGATCTACTGACCTATACCAGGGATCCATGCTATAAATGGGAAGGTCTGTGTTCCCCTTTTGGCCAGTCTGTGCTTACTATAAAGCCCAGCAGCTTTGTGTCAGTAAGCTACAAGCTGGCAGTTGTTGACCTCCCTAGCCTGGATTACCTGGGCAACCTCTGTTGAGCAAAAGCAAAAAAATTCAGTCCACCTCTTAAAACAAACTAACAGTTACTGCACTGTGCATATGGCGCACTGACATGATACAGCCTGGAAGTGGATGCCATGGCGATAAGGACACGAGGCATTGTGTACCAGGAAACAAGGTAGAATACAGCAAGGTCTTATGGGTAGGGATCCATTGTCTACAACTCTGTGGCAAACTAGAAATAGTGCAGGAATTGTGGTGAGAGAGGGAAAGTGACAGATGACATCATAATTCGTGACAAACTCATGGCAGTCAGTCTCCAGTGTAAAGACAATGCAGTATTCATAAACCTCATGGCAGGGTTGTGGTGATGCAGAAAAAAATGCATTCAGGCAGCTAGACTAGATTATGAGAGACAAAAATGAGTTGGCATTGGTAATGGGGGACATGAATGCTCATATTCAGACAGACAAAACAGGTTATGAAATAACCACAGGCAGACTTTCTATTAATATGGAAAGGGCACTGATGTAGAATCAGAGACTGCAATGTCATGCCCAGAGAAATGTTAAAGTGACAGTCCCCAGCATAAACCATAAGTGGCACCAATCAGCTGCAAGCACTGGTCAGAAAAAGCAATATGGTCAACAAAGATTAGGTGGAAGAACTGTAAGTTGCCTGGTGAAAAAGTAAAGATGTTCAAGGAAATGCTCAGGGCTCTCACACCTCAGAGAGAAGAGGAAATAAGTGGAGCTGAATAATAATTTCATTGTATTCGAACTGCATGTGCAAAGACTATAGAATCAATATGCATGCAGCCAAGCCAGGTATGGAAATAAGGTACATAAGGAAAAAGCAGGTGGTGGAATACAGAAGTTCAAGAAATTGTCAAAATAAAAAAATAGAGTAAGAATAATTGTGAGATAGGAAAGGTGGACTAGGCCATGAAAGAATACTGGTTGGTTAGCAAAGACGGTAGGAGAGAAGTTGCAAAGGCAAAGAACAAGGCATCAGAGAAACTCCACCAGCTTCTGGAAAATGACTCTTCTGATGGAACAAAGAAAGCCAATCCGACTGCAAGACAAAGACAGAAGGGTAACAAATCTTATCATCAGATGCCATTCATAAGAGATGTCAGCAACATTCTGCCCTCCAGTCCTGAGGACATCAAAGGCAGCTAGAAGTAGTACTTCCAGCAGCTTCTAAATGAAGAAAAACCCATATAAACTGTGATGCCACTAAGCATAGCCTACAATGAAAGAGGAAGAACCACCCACTCTCAAATGTAAGAACTGCACTCAGGAAAATTAAGTCAGGGAAAGCAGCAGGCTCAGATGAAATCATGGCAGATACAGGAACATACTATGCAAGTGATCACAGGGAACTCAAGATACCTTATCCATATGCACCTTTAAGCAGACAAACATTTCTGCTACCCTTTTCAAGTACTTAACAGCGCTAAATATGATCAGAGCTGTTGGGTGAGTTGAAGATAAAATGTCTTCTGCCAGTACTCATTCTGATGTCACTGGGGAAGAGTAAAGGGGTACGTGCAACTGTGGACAGAGCCAAGATATCAAACTCCTGCCACACTGCATAAAAGTGCTGGTCAGGATAACTGATAAACACGTAGAGTAGTCACACGTAAGATGGGAGATGAGCAGTTTGAATTCAAATCAAAATGGAACAAAACTGACCTGATGTTTGCAGTGAGACAGATAGTGAAGATGAGAAGAGTCCAACTGAGCATTCCTAGACTTGGATAAAGCAAATAGAAAGGTCCCAAGAATGATGATTTAGACAGTTCTGTGATGGTTTGAAGTCCTGTAAACACTGGTAGAATTAGTACAGGCTATATACAAGGACAGAAAAAACAAACAGTGTTCAGATTCACAGAGTTGTTCCTAGTGAGAGTTAGGTATACATCAAGGCTCAGCTTGTTCTTCTTCCTGACAGGCAACATTAGCAAACATGTCAGAAGAAAGACAGGTCAACAAAGCTGGTGTATGCAGCTGATATGGCACTACAGTCTGATTCTAATCCAAACTTCAGCAAATGATAGTAGGCTGGAATGTAAAACCAAAGGCACATGGGATTGAATGGAGTACAGACAAGACAGTTGTCATGCCAGCAAGAGGGGGGATCAGAAGAAACGGAAAACTGAGACAAAAGAGAAATAGTGGAAAAGGATAACAGCTTAAATATCTGGGGAAGGGTGTTTGAAGAGAAGGCAAGTCTGAATGAGGAGGTCAAAGCTAGAATCAGAGGTGCTGCAGCAATATGACACACTGTCAGGAGTAGTGTGTGTGACAGAAGAATGCTAAAGAAACTGAAAAGTAAGGAGTATAAAACAGTGCTGCGACATGTACTACTAAAAGGCATAGAGGTATGAGCAGTAAAGGAAGAGCAACTGAGGACGATTGAACTGAAGGAGATGGAAATGCCTGAGACAGGGGGATGACGGGGTGCACACCAATGAAAAAATAAGAACGTCAGAGTAGCCCGTTTCAGAGAAGGTCATGAGGAATGATTACAGTGGTTGAGTCACAAGTATAGAAAAGTAGAAAATGATTTGGTGAAGAAAGTTTTGGGATATACAAGGAGAAAGCAAGCAGGAATTAGGCTATCCACCCCAAGAGATGGAGGGACTGCAGGACAGAAGGCTTGGGACAGGTGGCATGACCATCAAAGAAGGAAAGAGAGTGGCATTGAACTGGGAGTGGTGGCAATAGCTGACACAATACCCTGATCCCATGTTGAAACTGAGATAAAGAGGAACTGGTGATAATATCTAATCCATCCATCCATAACCCAGTTTTCCCAGTTTTGCACATGGGGTCATGGTGTCACTTCAACAGTGACAATCATCTAGAGCCAAGTTTTACACCTCTGGGTGGCTAGCCCTGCATGGTAGTTATTCCACACCGCACACTCCCATGCATACTCATGCAAAAGGCCAACTTAGAGTCTCCAATCCACCTAATGCATGTCTTTGGAATGTGGGAGGAAACAGGAGCTCCTGGAGGAAACCATGCAAACAAAGGAAGGACAAGTAGACTACACACAGAAGGCACCTCGGACAAGAGTCGAATGGAGGAACCTCAATGTATCTAGTCACATCAGTGAACTCATTTTGTTACGTTCGACCTCGCTGATCTGACCAATTATTGAATACATTGCTGTGTACTAACATTTTAATAAGCTACTTGAAACAACTTGACATAGTGGAATCATTTCTTTCTAGAAACTTCATAAGGCTGGAAATCTTGAGGTGGTTAGAATGGCTTTAGTAGTTGTCATTATATTCTTTAACTTACTGGTTACTCATCAGTGACGTCTGCTTGGTCTATAAAATAATACCATCTCTATAACTGTATACCAGGAACTGGTTCTAAATGTACTCCTGTTGTTGAAGTGCACCACTAGGGGAAGCTAGTACCAGGTATGAGAGCCTAATAAAAGTATTTACACAGCTGTCATAATAGACTAATGAACGAAGAAACTTTGGAACAGACCAAAAGAGATAAGAAAGCATTGCAGAAATCCTATACATTGATGATGATGCTACTACAATCACTTTACCAAGGCACTAAGGTCCCCAGAACATTGGAAGATGTGAGCAGAGGTACAGGTAGGAGTCATTCCCAAACACTGATCCAAACATGTCTTGTAATGTCAAACACTGATAAATACACACCTCCCAACCTCTTTGAGCAAGAAATCTGGACAAAGCCATCAATAATGGGGGGACAAAGTCCCAAAAATAGGGACACTTTTAAAATATTGCTCTTACAAACTTAGAAAATTGATAGACATTTGAGTTTCAGACTTCATACCCATCAGTAAATTCATGCTAATGCAAAACCTGTTCTGTCATTATTTTCTGACTTTAACCCTCAATGATTTGCCAGAAAAACACAATTTTATGAGAAAGTAACCAAAAATATGAGGTAAAAATCTGGACATTCTGCGAAAATCTGTATGGTTGAGAGGTATGAGTTAATATGATTGAAAAACATTCCACATTAATGAATTTGGTCTGGTACTGCCCATGAGATGATTTTGAAAGATCTTTGGTCTTGAAGAACCATGACAAGGTACCAAAGGGCTCTTGACATGGTCACCATAGACAGATATGGCCATTTTGATGTAGCTCTCAGGACAGGCCTAGACTACACTGTTCAAAGAGGTTGTAAGAACTATCCTAGTAATAAAGGATGATGTGGTATTTTTACCCTTATTTCTTCTGTTCCCGAAGGAGAGAGATGATTTCCATCTCATTATGTATCACAATAACTTCAGCCATTACATTCAGTCACCAATTGTTTCTGGATGGTTACCCTACAGATCATCAGTCTTTTGCTCCTTTTCAGTGCTTGGATGGTATGAAGGATGGACATCTTTTGAAACATCAGTATTGGGATTCACACGAGACATTTATGGTTCACTCTGGGTAGACACAGCCTCCGTTATGATGTGTTGTCATTAGAACTTTCCTCAACTCTGAATATTCACCAAAGTGTTGGCTTTGGTGTCCAGTTCCCCTTCCTGGATGACTGATTTGCAGTTGCACTCTACATGGACACAATGATAGTGGTCCTTTGTGCACCCTCATTATAGCAGTCTTTAAGTGTGACCATTAATTGGAAGATGTCCTCTTTGACCCTTGCTCAGTGTTAGCCTTTCACTGGGTTGAAGTTGGGCATTCTCATGTATCAGTCATGGCTGCCCTTGGAAATGGCCCAGGAGGTTATGATGTTAGTATCTTTTGTGAAGATGTATCTCAATGTGTAAGCTCAGATGTCTTCGACCTTTTTAGCCTAATGACCACCATGATATTCATGGTGCCATCTCCATATCTGAGAAGCCATGTGTTGCTTTGGATTGAGAGAGATCAGTGGCTTCACTGTTTAATTTTAAGATCAGACCATTGCTACTGACCATGTGAGACTGCCCCACTAATCTGCTACTGAGCAGTCTGGAGATTAACATCTTTACCACGCAGGAGATCATACCTTTCTCCCTTTTTTCCTTACTACAGTAGGACAAGGGAGAGGAAATCACAGACATGCTCTCTTATCATAACACAAAAGGTTTCTTTAGGATTTCCACCCATCCATCCATAACCCCTTTTTCCCATTTTTGCACATGGGGTCAGAGTGTCACATTTTTTCTCACCTTGTGTGTCTATGAAAGCCTCTAGTGGTACAAGAATCCATCCCGGATCTAGACAAGAATGTCCACCATGTCTGGAAGGACAAGTGCTTCTACCTCAGGGCTCACATCCTGATATAGCACCCCTTTTTCTGATGAACCCATATGGATTCCTGGATAAAAATACCACTTACCGGACCTGTGCCTTCAGTGGGAAGAGGTTCTCAGTTAGGTAAAGCATTGTCTTGCCTTGCCACTCAGTATGCAGGAAGTTTTCGATGTACCTCAGGCACTTTTATGAACTGACCCTCACATATTCCATGGTCACTGTATCAGCTCTGCTACTGACCTGCACAATACAACCTTTCAGAGGTCAGAACTATGGCTCAGTTTTTGTAGTCAAGTGGGTCTTGCATAGAGGTCTACATCCCTGTATCCCTTTGAGGAACCCTTTGCCATGAAATCTAAACTTCCTGACCACTGTTTGAGCCAGTCAGATCTGTAACATTGACACCCTTTTCATGAAAACCCCCCTTCCTGATAATCATCACATCCAGGAGACACATTTCTGAGATGCAGTCACTGATGCAGAGAATCGTACTGTTCTTATTCAAGGACAGACTGTTCCTCAAGAAAAACCCAAGTTTCACCATGAAGTTGCTTTCAGAGGTATTGGTGAAGCACCTTATTATCCTCCTAATCTTGTTTTGAAAGCAGAATGTGTGCATGTGTGTGTGTGTGTGTGTGTGTGTGTGTGTGTGTGTGTGTGTGTGTGTGTGTGTGTGTGTGTGTGTGTGTTTGGGGGGGACCTACACACAGACACTTCTTATGCATTAACAGTCCAGGTGTTATCTGCAATAGGTGTAAAAGTTTGGCAAGATAGATCAGTTGTCCATTTCCTTTGCTCCAGGAAGGAAAGGGTCACGGAGGTATATGGACAACTCAATTATTTTATCCATATTTCAGTTAACCTCTCATTGGCAAATGCTGTGATCAAAGCTCACTTCACCAGATGTGTGCCTGCTTTCATTGTTTATTTCAAAAGTGACTGCGATGAGGGCATTTGTGTTGTGTTCACCTAAACCTTAGTGCACACATTCTTTAAGCTTTATTGTCTTAACCGCAACTCTTGAGCATCGTCCATTTTTGTGAATTCAGTATTCAAGGATTCAGTCACCTGAGCTATCTGCTTGTGATATCATCTTGTTTGTTCTGTCAGGGTAGTACTACGTGGAATTCCACCCATCAACAGGACCATCATTGAAGCCCTCAATTCTAGCTGTAACAGATATTTTCTTACTGTGTTAATTGATCTTTCACGCCTCTCACTTGGCCTAGTGGGATAAAGCACTGACCACATCTCTGGTAACCTGAGTTTGTTTAGGAGCTTGGTAATCTGTTGGAGTGGCAGGGAATGATGGATGTTACCATCCAGGGCAAGTGTGTGTTCCATGGGTGTCTCCAGCAGCAATCCAGGGTGGAGGCTGTGGACATCACACTAGGAGTTGTGGACCTAAGGGAGGAACTGGGTGGGGACAAAGCCGAACCCCCTGAAGAGGTAGGGTAATATTTTGCATGGTCCCATTCTAAACCAGCCCCTCAGACATACAACAGTATATGGATTTACATTATATCATCAAATTTTCAGAATCTCATACTGTCGAGACCATATGACTGAATTAATGAAAACTCAAAATTAAAAAAAAAAAGAATAAGAAATCTATGTTTTTTGCAGGGGGTAAGCCCCGGTATACCCCCTACAAATTATATATACAAACTCTACAATTGCACTTCAATGAAAAAAAGTCTAACTTCCTTGTTGAATCACTCCTTTTCCCCACTATAGCGAGATCTCAGAGTTGGCACATATAATTTAAAGAGGTCACTACCATATGAATTTTGAGTTTCTGAAAATTTGATGTTATAATGTGTGTGTGTGTGTGTATATATATATATATATATATATATATATGTATGGTTTCACTTCATATACTCGAAATGCTGAAATCCCGAAATTCAGCATTTCAAGTGCATGAAGTCGAAACCATCACAACACCGAAACCCCAGAAAGCTGAAATCACAAACTCGAACACACATAGACTACACCACACACAAACCAAAACCCCTACACCACAAAAGACAGAAACACAACAAAACACCACACATACACATACCTATACTAAACAGAAGCGGTGGGAAAGCCCGCCTGCACACCCTACGTGGGGGGCTGCGCCCCTACGTCCCCCCTACTTATATATACTAATTCTGAGATTGCACAGAGAAAAAAAAAACCCTCAAACACACACATTCTACAGTCCCTTGCACGCGCGCACACACACACACACACACACACACACACACACACACACACACACACACATTTCACATATACACATACATTACAAAAATACTCATATGCACTCAATTTTTCACCTGAAGTCCAAACACAAACATCCCAAACAAACACTTTCCATAGTGTAACGTCACTGCATAAGCACAGATTCAACATACTCGCATTCGCGCTTATGCACTTTCGCTATTCTAAAGTTTCAGCTTCATACACTTGAAATACTGAATTTCGGGATTTCAGCATTTCGAGTATATGAAGTGAAACTATATATATATATATATATATATATATATATATATATATATATATATATAAATATACCAGAAACCAGATGTGGACTGCACAGTGGTGCAACGGTAGCATTGTCGACTCACAGCAATACATTGGCTGGTTTGATTCTCAGCTGCAGCGCCTTAAGTGCAGAGTCTACATGTCCTCCCTGCATTTGTGTGGGTTTCTTCTGGATGGTCCGTTTTACTCACACATTACAAAATCATGCGTCTGAAATGTTTTTCCTAGGGTCTCCACTGAAAATTGTCTTTGTTCCAACTTAGACTTTCCTTGTAAACAAATGTTAATCACCTTTTCTCCTCTTTTGATAGGTAAGCCAGAAAATGCCTCTTATTCTCAATCCCCAGCTTACTGAGTTCGCAAATTCAAACTATCTCTCCTGTATTATAGCTAGGGCTCTTTTCTTATGTTCCACAAATTCAGCCGGCAGTGGATGACAGATTTCTCTAACATGACCAAAGACTTCCCAGCTGGACTGTATTTGTAGCCCTAAAAGCTGCATTTGACACAACTGACCACTTTGTTCTCCTCTAAAGCTGTCTTTTCTTCCTTTTGGTTATGGCATCATCCAGTGTCCCTCAAACTACCTTCTGTCAGGGACTGCTAAAGTACTTCTAAAGTCTACCCTCTCTAATGAGAGAATATATTCCTCAGGCATCCTTCAAAGTCTTACCAACTTCACTCTCTTGCATGTTAGACTTTATGCTAGTGACATTCTCATTCTAAGACTAGAGAAAACAGATAACATTCAAACAAATCTCCAAGATTATTTTAACAAAACTTGGTTTTGGCTTATTTCAAATAAATTAATTTCACTTAAAACTCAAAAAACTCAAGCGATATTATATGGTAAAGCAAAGCATCTTGAGTACTTAACTCTTTGTATCCTTCATGACCCCCTGAAGGACACCATAAAATGTTAAATGCCTTACAAGTACTTTAGTATCTGGATGAACTCATTCCCAACACTCATTCGCTATACAGAATTAACCATCCACAATGTTGTAACAGAAGTCAAATCATTCTAGTTTTTTTTTTTTACCAAAAATATCTGCGGACACAGATTAGAATATACTATGCACTCCACTCAACTCATGCATTCTTCAAAAACAACAAAACCTTTAATTTTGTCACCCTAGCTGATATACGATAAAACCAGCATACAGTTATAGAAAGATCTGCCACCCAATAACTAAGAAGGCAGCTTTGATTTTTTTTCCAAATGAATATGTAAAGTTCTACAGCAAAGTTCCTCCGACCAATAAACTGAAAACTAAAAGAAATTTCTGTGATGTATCCCAGAAAGCAAGAACACATTCCCTGCAGAGTCTACCAATCCAGGTCTTTACTTCTAAATGAACCATTACCAAGATTGTTTTAGCTGTTTAAAATACCTCCCACTGCAGATTAGAAGCATCTCTAAGTGTGCTTCTTTTTAGAGTGAACTACATGCAGCGCTTACTCTTTTATACTTGTAAATAACGTTTTATTATATTGGCTGTCCTCAATCGGTTATTTTTGATACATGCACATCTTGCTGTTTCAGCTACATGTAAATGTTTTAATGCAGGATAAACTGGCCATTTTTGCTATAACTTTTTTATATGCAGTAAATTTTGCAAAGTTTTGTAATCATCTGTATTGTGACTAAGATTCCTACGATGACAAATACTGCAAATTTAATGATTTCATAAATACCATTGCTACATCCTTGCTCGATTGTAATGGACACTTTAGTTCTTTTCTTGGCTTTCTGCCCGTGTTAGAACCAAAAAATATCTTTGGGTTATCCATCAAACTCTTAACAAATATTTTACACACACACACATATATATATGGGTTCCTATGAGTTCATCGAAATGCCAAAACATCGACGCTCACTTCTTCGACACGAAAACATCGAAACTTCATATCATCGACAATTCACGTAAGCGATCCTCCCCCTCTCAGGACCCATGGTAGCACTTGTTTGTCTGCTACAGTGCATATGGTTCAAGTCACTACCTACAATTTCCCTTGACGGCGTTGTAATTTACGTCACAATACACACACAAGTGCTACCATGGGTCCTGAGAGGGGGAGGATCGCTTACGTGAATTGTCGATGATATGAAGTGTCAATGTTTTCGTGTCGAAGAAGTGAGCGTCGATGTTTTGGCATTTCGATGAACTCATAGGAACCCATATATATATATATATATATATATATATATATATATATATATATATATATGTATATGTATATATATATATATATATATATATATATATATATATATATATATATATATATATATATATATATATATGAATCTACTTTGAAAGGTCGAACCTTATATAATCAAAATCATTTTCCCAAAACAAAAGTAGCGAAAGCTTAAATAACCGAACGTCAAATTTTTCCCAGGGTAAGTAAACACTTGCCCAAACTTAAATGAAACACACACTGAAGTAAGTAAAACCAACCTATGTGGGAGGCTATTCCCACCACACACCCCCAACTATATATACCAACTTGGAGAATCTCACTACAGTTGAGAAAAGGGCATGTTGGCCAAGTATTTAAGCTTTCACAATTTTCATCTCACGAAAATGGATTTCATTTGTAATAGGAATTGTAGGAAATACAAGGCTATTAGACTGGAGGCAATGTGTGCTTTACCACTAACAGACATCTACCAACCTTTTCAAAGAGGGCAAGTCCTGGATTGTAGTTTAGGGTGCTCATCCAGTTGTATAGCTACGTTTGAAAGCTGTCAGGGAACCACACTGCTAGACATCTATGAGTAGTCTGTTCCAAAGCAAGAGGAGGCACTGGCTGATCATCTCATCTCTCCATTTAGTTTTATTTAATCCCTGATGTGGATTGAGATCTCTTAATATAAAATTGGCTGCACTAAAGAAAAAGAAGGTCGCATATAATGGGATCTCTGAGGACACAGAAAGCAAGGCACAGGTGTTCTCCCAAGACTCTGATGACACTGAGTACGGAGTGAGAGTAATCCATTTCCTGATGGCTAATATCTTTGATACCCAAAGATTATTTTTGTTAGGAACTTCTGCAGTCTTTCATGTTTTTTGATATGGCACATACATGCCGAAATGTGCATTCTATTCTCTTATGCCTGTAACCAGGGCAGTGTACAGGAGAAGAGTAACTTCTGTGTTTTCGGAAGTGATGTCCTTGGTGATTAGGCTATATGGTGATCCAAGGAGTGAAAGCCATCTACTCAGGTGCTCAAGTCCCTGAAGACAGATTCATTGATGAGTGAAGCATTTTATATCTCACTTTGGTGAGAGATTCTGGCCTTACAAGGAGCAGTTTCTTCCTTCCATTGAAAATGTTTTATATTTACTGACCACAAGAGAGATTTCTTATTTAATTTCCAACTGTATTTGGTGCATGGGGGCACATCCCTGTCAATGCATTTATCTAAATGAGCATAAAGATCCTTGGCATATTTGGCTGTATATCCCCATTCCAATTTGAAATTAGCTTTGGAATTTTATGACTTAAACTGGACAATTATTAAAGGTTAGATTTTTTGATATCTCTAAAGAGCATGGTGTTGGAGACCAGAGGAAGTGATGTTATAAGGTTAAAGATTGATGTTATAAGATTAAACGTAAACAAACTGATGATCTGACTTGACAACTGAGGGATCTGACATGGGGAGGAGACTGAAACCAATTTTATGAGAACTAGATCCCGAATGTTACCCCAGCTGGAGGGGTTATTGGCAATTTCATCCAGGAAATTCTTTATCCAGTCTAAGAAACTGTGTCCATCTCTAATAAGGATGTTTTCTAGGAATGCTAAGAACTTATGATCCTGAGGAGCTGTGAAAGGGGACCAGTAACAAGCTTTAAGTCACTTAGCCAGTGAAAGCTGGAGTTCAGTGTATTTGTGGGGGGGGGGGGTCATTGGGTATCACTGTTAAAGGGAATGGCAAAACTTGACACCACCACCATTACTAGTGAGCATGAATGGGTTATTGGTACAGACTTCAGGCCTTGGAGGGGTGCTTTCCTTACATATTTGTGTTGGTTCAGCTGTTCTCTTGTGTTGGTCATTTTCAACACCTCTTGAACTTATCTTTTCATCTAATTTTTATATATATTTCTCTATCTATATGCATTTATCTATTTTATATATATATATATATATATATATATATATATATATATATATATATGTATATGCTGAAGGAATTAGTTAAATGAACATATAAAAACATAAATCATTAAGGAAGTTTGGCTGTCTAAATAAAAATTAGCTAAAACTAGCAATTACATTAAATACAATTTCCAAATAACTGTGAAATGACAGCAGTACTGCACTTAAAATAAAAATAATTTCAGAAGTATGGATAGGGATACAATTTGTTCATATGAAAACAAATGCTGGAAAAATGAAATATTACTAGCTGTGTAGATTTTCATTTTATATGTTCACAGCTCACGGAAGAAATTATTTTTATGGCTACATTTAAAAACCTTCAGCGTGTATTTTCATTTAACTTTAGACTATTTCTTTCCACATTTCTACAATATTTTTATTATTTGTCATTCCACAGTTACTGTATTTTAGCACTATTTGTAACAAGGTGGCTAGAAGTCAACAAAAGAGATATGTCCTCACATTTGTAAGGTGCGATGCATCTTGCAAAATGCACTTAAGTTCAAAAATATTACTGTTTACAAATTGTCTTTCCAGCCAGACTGTTCCTAAAATGCACCAAGTTGCAATAAATTGAAAAGAAGGCAAACACGAAAAAATAGCTGTATTTTGCTGGAATACTCAAAAGTACCCTGTGGAAAAAATGCCTGTAAGAGTACAAAGTTACATTATTAAATCAGGGTGTCTGCCTACCAAGACATAAACCTTCTCAGAACAATCTTGTATAAAACTGGATGACTTGTTTCATATAAGGGATGAAAGCACTTAATAGTGAATTTATTTGAGATTTTTTTTAATAAATTAAATGTAGAGTGGAGCATTTTTTGTCCCTGTGTTTATTTTACATGACAGCAGTGTGTTACAGTCCCCTGAAGTTTTAGTTATATGGCACCAGGTTAACCACTCCCCCCATTAATACTGCCTGATCTATGACTAACAGTTCCCCCCACTCCCTAAATAACTCACTAAAAGTCTTTGGGTTGTCCTCATTAGCGGCATAGATATTACCTAACAGCTATAAGTACTCCTGCTTATAAATTTGAAATATAACCAACCTACCTTTCCACTAATTTTGATTCTTTCCATTCAGATCTGCAGGGCTTTCAGTCGCATAACTACTTGACTTCCCCATCCAGCCTTCAGATCTGCATATATACATGTGAGAATGTACCTGATTAAAATGTTCCTGCCTCTCTGATTTTCAACCTTCTCTCCTGAAGGTAGACAATCTGACATTTTGCTCTACCTAATCTTTCCAGTGTCTTTCTCTTTCTTATTGGATATAAATTCCCTTCTACATTCTGTGGACCTATTTTAAGGCCACTGTCCTGTGAACGTAGTTGAACTACATTGTGTCATTCATTCCATGTGACTCTCATCGCCCCCACAGAAAAAAAAAAAACGTATCCACTGTTGTCACCAGCCTCAGGAGAATGACCCCCTCCCCCTCGTGGGCACCTATAGGTCCCACACTTGACACAACAGTGATGGCTGTGGTTAAGAGTGACTACTGACAATGAATAAAAGCGTAAAATAGAAAAAAGAAAGGGTCTCCCCACACAACAGGTAGTATAATGTTTTGCCCCTTTCATTTTGCTGATCCATACTATCCTTTCCATCTGTATTGACATCTAATGTATTTGGCCAACACCATCACATTCCTCTATTATTGTATATCATGACATGGAAAAATGGTACAATAGGTTCTTACCTGTCCTTCAATATTCCCACCAGGCATCTGCTGTAATTCACCTTTATACAAGTGTGACAAGATGTTAGAATGTTACTGGGGCCTGCGATATAAATGAGAGTTAATGTTAAGTCATTCATCATCATGAGAGACCCTATACCAAAAGGAACAAATTAAAAAGAATAGGAACATTTGCACCCCAGCCATACATAGAAACTAAGTTACATTACCCTTATTCACAGTTAACTCTGTATTAGACAGGTTCACTCATCAGAAATGATGAACTGTTCTTTATATAAAAGATAAATCATAAATATTTGGCTGCAGAATATGTACTTCAGTGTATACCTGAATATGCACCCCTCTACTGATCAATTCATCTGTAAGAAAAAGTTTGCAATAAAATTGATCTTGTGTAAGATACAATTAAGTTTGCAAAATAGTATTGCATATCCAGAATTCTACTGTGCATCTCACAGCCTCCAATTCAAGGATACAAATATTTGACACATTAATACTAGGGAATATATTGTTTGCTGACATTCACATGCCAGCTTTAGACATTACTTCACTGTTAGAAAAACTGACCACACAGTCTGTCAGCATGTCGACAGAAGCATGCATTACTATCAGGATTGCTCATGTCCTTTTAGACATTCTTTAAACTTTTATCTAGTCTACCTAACCCTCTTCGAGACCAGAAATTTTCATTTCCTGTGTCCATTGATCCATAAAATTTCTCCGGCCAGGGTTCACTACTGGATTGACTTGATTTCTCAGGAGAGGTCTCTAAATGTTTCTGGACATTATCCTTGCTTGCTCACTCCATGATCCATACTTGTTTTTTACGTCCTCATTTCAGCTTCTTCTTCTCCATTGGTATGTTTACCCTTCCCTGCACCTTTGTCAGATGCAACTTTCCTGCCACCAGTTCTGACCTTCTCGCCCTGCACTCCTCTTTAGCTGTAAGACTATTGCCCACATCCCGGTCAGATCCCTGGACCATCAGGTGAGTTAGACCTTGTCTCTATCCATATCTTTTTTTTGTGGTACTCCATCTGTGTAAAGGCCTTTGAGAAAGTTCCACTACATTTCTATTTCTGACTAATGATCCTACAATTCACCTTTTCCCCTCACCAGCATACTTTTCCTTTACCTTATCAATGAATTCAATTGCCTCTTCCACGTTATAAATGATTACTTTCCCACCTTCTGTCTGTATAACCAGAACATCTGAATACAGCATTAGTACATTATAACCTATCTCTGATAGCGCTTTCTTACTTCGTTGCATCTGTTGCCTTACTTCAAAAATATGCTGTGAGAAGTCAGCCATAAAATAAATGAAGTACCCCAATGCCCTCCCTTATGTTTTCAGCTATTAGCAATAATGCGGTCCCTAGTTCTCATTGTATGCATCACCACTAAAGTGTGCCTTGGAGCTCCACTGATTCCACAACTCTTCTTCACTCCCGTTTTTTTTTTTTTTTTTGTGGGGTCTAAATGTGCATAAATGTCATGTAGCTGTCTGTCTACCAAAGATCCCAGTTCATGGTCCCTAACTGCTTCCAGCTCTCCTGTCACTAAGATTTATTCTCCTGCAGTGATTCTCCAGGTTGTCCATGTTTTCAGATTGTTTCTGAAGTTCCAGCTGGTTGTCCATCACTTCTTCGCTGGTTTCTCACTTCCTTCTCCATTTTCATGATTCTAGATGTAACCTGTTCCAGGATCCTTCCTAGCACTGTTAAACTCTGCTGCTGTTGTAGGGGGCTGCATGGTAGGCCCCAGCCTCAGCAACAACCACTGACGGGCTTTCAGATAAAATCAAAAGTCTCTCAACGGGGGATGAACTTTTAAAACATTCAAGGAGTTGTGCCTGCTCCACATCACTTACTGCAGCCATCTGTAAACATTTTTATGACACTATTGGGAATTTGTACTTGGCTCAAGACTTGTACTTTGGGAATCCTGTGGAAAATGGCAGAAGGCCCACACTACATGTTGCCATTTGAGTACTAAACAGTTACTCACTGGTTTGAGAATGGGGGTATTGCTACATTATTGCAGTCTGAAAGACCTTTAAATTCAACTTACTGCAAAGAATTTTAAGAAATGTTATTAAAATATGATGTAATATCTTGATTTTTAAATGATTATGTATGCTTAGATAAATTAAGCAAATCCATGATAATTTACTTAATCTGTAAACTACAGTATCAAAAGTTAATTTAACTTCAATATTTTCTGTTCACTTGCACAGCACTTTTCTTTGGTTTTCCTGATTTTAATTTTTAATGCCTTATAGCTTTATTAGCTTTTCTCCACAGGGTTTATTTGCAAGACCACTTGAAAATTGTTAACCGTGTTAATCCACAACAGTTTCTCTTCTACAACAGCTCATTAGCAAATTGCTATATCTGAGTTTTTCCATTGAAGCGATTATATATAACTCAGCTGAAAAATATGACAAATCAATGAAGACAGCTTGGGACTGGTGAGGAAAGGGCAGCAAAACATCTTAATTTCCATGAATAGAGTGGATATTAATTGGACTATCCTGTGTGCTATCTACTCTGGCTGTTTTAGACCGTCCCCTGCTGTGTCCCTAGCCATCGATCTTTCTGGCCTTTCTCTATTAATATACTTAGTTGTAATTACGCTGTAACAGTGCCCCAGAGAAATAAAGCCTCTCTAGACAGCATGTTAGAATAGGATAATAGCCCCCCTCAGGCAGAAGCAGCACAGGGCAAAACTAAATGATCCTTTTATTCTGAAAAGACCTATTATGATACCACTGTCCACCTGTTTGAAAGCCTAACTGTATGAAACAGACCATGTCTGGAAACCTAAATGTATTTTAAATGTTTATTTTAACATACATGTGTTGTATGAACTGCGTATGCATCTTGCATATAAATCAGAGCAGCATATGTGGATTGGGAAGATTACATGAAAACACCGGTCTCAAACGCCAACAGATTTGTTAATCAAACAAAGCTTTCGGGATTGCTCCCTTCATCAGTGTTAAAATACAGCATAAAAACAACTGTCTACTTAAATACCAAGTTCAAACAAAATCCCAAGACACAGCCACCAATAAAATTAGAGCACCAATTATAATGCAAAAATTCCTTAAAGGCACACCAATAATAAAAATTCAAGATCAGACAAATATGATAAAATATTCTTTCATTTCAAGTGGATCTGTTTTTGCTTTAAAATTGGTTTTACACTAATCATGGTATCTAAGCCTGATGTGTGGTCAGCTTGTAAATGCAATATCCAACAAAAAAAGCCAAACCCTCTGTACGAAAAGCAGAAAGAGAGAAGCCCCACAAAAAATCCACTTTATTGACCAACAGGATTGAGCGCTTACTCCTGTTAGTCAATAAAGTCAGTAAAATGCAATATCCAGTTATAGTCACACATCTCCAGCTTATTATTAATGCCATCTCCCCTTGGATTTTTAAATAATTTAAGTACTCTAAAGTAAAAGTATGCTGAATGCCATAATCCATAACATATTTTGCAAGAGAGTTACTTGTAACCCTCCTCCTTATGTCCGACTGATGTTCAGTAATTCGCTCTTTAAACCTGGGACATTTCAAACAGGTGCCTAAACAAACTACATTGGTACTAATCCAAGTTGCAAAGCACTTAGTTATAATTATTTCCTGTAACCGGGTTCACAAATTCGTTGTTGCTACTTATTAATTTACAATGGATGCAGTTATAGTATAGAAATGTTCCAATTTTGCTATTAAAATTTGGTTTATTTGCAGTGTTCACGTCCTTATAGCAAAGTCGCTGTTTTAAATTGTGACAATTTCTATAGGCAAAATTGGGTTTGTTACCAGTGAACTGTTCTAATTCTGGTAATGCCTGTAAAATACCCTATTTCTTAGAAATAACATCCTTAACCTTATTTGTTCTCCTATTAAAGGCGGTAACATAATGTACACCAGCCTTCTCTTCAATATTCCTTTGATTCCTGCTACTCATACGATAAGGCTTAGCCTCCTCTGACCTGTTATTAAGTGTTTAACGTGCTAGTTTTTCTGAGAGTTCACTATCATATCCTCTGGATTTACACTTGAAACCTATTATCCATTTGTTCACTGCATGTTTGTGAATTAGTATTCAATCTGCTAGCCCTCAATAACCGGCTCTTCACTAAGTCTTTAAATATATGCTCCTTCTCTATTGACTTATTACAAATATGCCAGTAACCTACTGATTACTACAGAAAACTAAACAACTTCTCATCTCCCTCTTCTTGTATGTGTATATATATATATATATATATATATATATATATATATATATATATGGTTTACCATCATAATATTGAATGACAAAATGTCTAACTATCATTTGGTCAAAAAATTAGATCCCAACCCAAAACATTGAATTGTCAAAATGTCTACAATCATTACATTGTAAAAGCAATAAGATCAACTCTACTATTTTGCAGGGGGGGGGGCTATGCCCCCTGCACCCCCATGTGGGAGGCTGTGCCCCACACACAACCCCTACTTACATATATCAACTCTGAGATCGCACTACAGTGCAGAAATGGGCAAATTCAATAATTTCGACATTGTAAGTTTAGACTAATTTAATTTCAACATTTTGATCATTCAATATAGTGAGTTCAACCATTTGTCATTCAACATTCTGATGGTAAACCTATATATACATACATACATATAAACAACAACAAATACATACATATATATATATATATATATATATATATATATATATATATAAATTGTAGTTTATTGGCCGTTTGGGCAGTTTTTCCATCTCTGTCAACCTTCTGGTTTAAAAGCCCACATTTGCACTTGTTTCCCACCTTTCCTGTGACTAGTCTAGTCCAGATACAGATTTCTGTGTTGGACGGAAGCCTTCTAGCTTATCAGTGGGAGTGATAAGCACTAGGTAGCCTATCTACCACAGGAGTGGTTTCTGGCCCAGAAATTGTAGTTTATTGGCCGTTTGGGCAGTTTTTCCATCTCTTTCAACTTTCTGGTTTGCGCTTGTTTCCTACCTTTCCTGTAACTAGTCTTGTCCAGATACAGATTTGCTGTATCCAGGACTGTTTGTAAACTTCTGAGCTCCCAAGCCTTTCTGTGTTGGATGGAAGCATTCTAGTTTATCAGTGGGAGTGTTAAGAACTAGGTAGCCTATCTACCATGAGATTCAGGTACAAATTCTTACTCTTAGCACTTGAATTTGCTTATATGTTCTCAGCACTTGTTCAGAACTTGGTGTTAGCACTAAATAAGATACAAATTACTACAACACTCAACCTTCCTCTTTACCTAGAGGAAAACAGTTTTTGTACTTACTTTCCTCACTTGCTTAGAGAAAAACAGCTCTTATACTCACTTCCCTCACTTGTCTAGAGGAAGGTCATTTTTTTATTCAGGCATGTCCAAGGGGTCAGCTCCCAGTGTTCTCTCCTGTCTATCTGATGAATCTGGGCATCCTGGGGCAATGTAACAATTGCCTCATGTACACAGACAACCCTCTCCTCCTACCACCCAACACCACAACCTGTGAAAGATGCACTTATCTAGCCAAACTGCAGGTAAAGCTCTCTCCAACCAAGACTGAATTTGAAAGTCAAGAGGAGAAGGTAAACACTTGCACCACATCACACTCATCACATAGTCCCACTAAACCTACACCACCAAAATCCATACATAGAAACACAAAAACATTCCCAGAGGCTCTCAATAATAATCTGCTCAAGCAACAGAGACCTCCAAAGCAGAAACACAAGCAACCTCCACCCCCTAACACAACCCAAATGACACATAGCCCACAGACTCAGTGTGCCAATAAACCACAGCCCATAAGACAAAATAACGTACCCAACACACTAGTCATAGATGACTCTGTAGTCAGGCACACTGATGTCCCACTCACCTGGCTAAACAAGGAGAAGGTTCCTGTCAGGTGCCAGGATCCGCCACATAACCCATGCACTCAGGTCACTCCACAGCAAATGCAAATATGACTCTGTCATTGTCCAAGTTGGTGTGAACGACCTGAGATGTACCTCCCTGGACTACATGAAAAGAGACATGGAAGAGCTCTCTGATCTTGTAGCCCAGGCAGGTATGACCCTAGCTCTGAGAAGCATCCTGACATCGCCTAGAATGATACCGCAGTACAAGGACAAAATGATTGACTTCAATAATTGGATAAGCTTCTGGTGTCATTCTAAGGGGATCCAGTATCTGTCTGCCTGGGATGACCTGGTCGACAGACCACAATGCTTTGCCAGAGATGGCCTGCACCTGTCAGCCCTGGGATTCCGGATACTGGCTAAGGGTCTTGCCACCCCTGTAGTCCCTTTTTTAGGCAAGGTTCAAATGACAAATTCACCACAGTAACACGAACAGTCAAGTAAAAATGAGGGTAATGCTACTCAATGCTAGAAGTCTAAATCTCAAAATGCACTCACTCGAGGCACTCCTTAAAATGGAGAACATCAGTATCTGTGCAGTGACTGAGACCTGGTTCAAGGCTCTAAAAAGCACCCCTGCATTACCAGGCTATAACTCATACCACACTTTTCGGCCATCTAACCTGGACCAAAGCACCAAATGTGGAGGTGTGTCCCTATTCATTAAGGATATCTACACCTCCAGGTTAGTTGCGCAGCATAATGCATTCGAGGATATCCAATTGCAACTAACTTTGTGCAAAACTGCAATCCAAATTGTAGCTTGCTACAGATCCCCCACCATGCCCCAGGATTCCCACTCCTCTTTTCTTGATATACTGTAAAATATTAGGGTTTAACCAAACACCCTAATAATGGGTAATTTTAACTACTCCACCATTAACTGGGTGATTTCAACTACTCCACCATTAACTGGGAAAACTACTCATGTAAAAACTCCTTTGCTCAACACTCTCTGGAATTCATAAATTCCAGTACCCTAGATCAACTTATCCACACCCCCACCAGGGGCAACAGTATCCTAGAACTAGTCATTACCAGCATGAGTGACCGGTGTTCCACACGTGAAGTCAACTCCTCGTTGGTCAGATCCGACCATAAGCTAATCACCTTAGATATCCACATCCTGCCCCCACCCACCATTAAGGAAACCACAGTAAAAAAGTCTGCAAAGCCAACCTCATGCTTCTTAAGATAGAAGTGGTGAACTTCATGCCACCCATGCAGATGGACAATACAGTTACGACTGCTGAATCCTACACAAATACACTCTATAAGCACTTACATGAGTGCATGGATCATGCTATGCCAAACAGAACCAAGATGCTCTCCTCCAAAAAAAGGAAGCCAATCTGGTGGTCCCCTGCTATAAACAAACTCTACAACAGAAGGAAAAAACTGTTCCAAAAGAGAGTAAAATCCCATGAGTGGAGGAGCTCCCTGGTTAGCCTCCGTAAGAAGCTGAGATCCCTTATAAGATCCTCCAAAGCTAGCTATGAAAACAAAGTTACAACTGATTTTAAGGGCAACCACAAAGCATTCTGTAGCTATGTCAAGAATCTCAATGGAAACACCCAGATCTGCTCTGAGTTACAGCACAATGACACGCAAATTACAGAACCAACTGATATTACCAACATCCTGGCAGAAAGGTTCAGTACTAACTTTACCCCCTTCTCACCCCCTAAAGGGCCATATATATACAGGAAGAATGCAGAGTCCCTGTAATCACATCTTTGAGGGTAAAAGCTGCGCACACTAAAACCAAAACCACAGCATCCATGGGACCTGACAACATCCCAGGCTGCATTTTACATGAACTTCCGAACGAACTGGCTCCCCACCTAAGCACCATGTTCAATCATAGTCTCACGTCAGGCTTTGTGCCCACTGAATGGTGCACAGCAACAGTTATCCCACTCCACAAAGGATAGAACCCATTGATCCTGGGAACTATCGCCCTATTAGCCCGATGAGCCTGGTCTGCAAGGCCATGGAATGTATCATCATGGAACTCATAAGCAAAGACATTGGTAACCTCAAAACTCTGGACCCCACCCAGTTCGGGTTTCTGAAAGGCAGATCTTGCCTTCTGAACCTGATTGACGACTTTGACATGGTCAGCAAAGCCATAGACGAGAGTAAGGTGGTTCACACAGCCTATTTTGACCTTGCCAAGGCTTTTGACACCACCCCCTATTCTGGAATTATAGCTAAACTCACCAAACTAGGTATAAATCCCCTACGTCACAAGATGGGTTGCCAACTGGTTCACTGACAAGAACCCGCACTGTAAAAGTTGCAGAATCCAAATCTGGACTTCAAACCAGTGACAAGTGGAGTAGCACAGGGTTCAGTCCTGGGACCTCTCCTGTTTGGTATCTACTTCTCTGAAGTACAGGCTAATACAGAAGAACATTGGCTAACAAAGTTCGCAGATGACTGCAAACTAGGAGCCATAGTCGAGTCCCCAAATGATGTGGACATCCTACAGTTGGGACTCACTGAGCTACCGATCTATGTCAAGCAAAGTTCCTCATTAGCACTCTTCAAGAAAAATCTTGATGAGTGGATTGGAAATAGGAAATACACCTCTGGGATCACTTATGTGGCCCTGCTCAACCGGGGATCAGGAAATTAACTTATTTGGATGGCGTAAGCCAGGGAACCTTGTTAGCTAGGCTTACTTAGGCCCTTGGGCCAATAACCTAGTAGCTACCTATGAACATATCTATATATCTATATATATATATATATATATATATATATATATATATATAAATCAATCTCTCTCTCTATATATATATATATGTATATATATATATATATATATATATATATATATATATATATATATATATATATATGGTTCCACTTCATAATCTCGAAATACTGAAATCTCGAATTTCAGTATTTTGAAACTATGAAGCCGATCCATTTAAAATACCAAGACCACAATCACAGCTCACACAATCACAAACATACATATCCCATACACCACATAACACACACACCATTCTAGTCACTGCACACAAACCACACAACCCTACACTACAGGTAAGCAGGGGACAAGCCCGCCTACACCACCCATACCCCCCTACTTATATATATATACCAACTCCAAGATCGCACATAACAAAAAAAAGTAAATCACACCACAGCATTCTATACACACACACACACACACACACACACACACACACACACACACACACACACACACACACACACACACACACACACACACACACACCCACCAACACATCCAACACTCACACTCATGCTTACACCTCCCTACCCTTACCCACACATACAACGTACAAACTCTCACTCACCTTCAATTCTAGACACCATCCCAGCCAGACACTTTACGTACCGTACTGGAAATGCATAAGCACAGATTTGAGATATTCAAATTCGTGCTTATGCACTTTCGGTATTCTGAATTTTTGCCTTGATGGTCTCAGAATACTGAAATTCGAGAGTTCAGTATTTCAAGATTATGAAGGGGAAATATATATATATATATATATATATATATATATATGTAATTTGATAAATAATCCAAACAAATGTAAAATAAGAGCAAAATACTTTCACTGGAACTATATTATACACTAATGCCTATCTACCACTGCATTCTCACTAAGGGCTAATTCGGTTTGAATCCTTCATCTTTCCTATGTATCATCCTTAAACTGTTTATTGTATACCACTCTATTACGTCTTGAACTATTACATTGTTTATTGTGTATTATACAATGACTGGTCATTAGTACTCAAAACGTAGCACACTGATTTGTCAGCCCAACCAGCATGCCCGCTGTAAATCCAAACATATACCAATGGAAAAAGTTCTGGTCGGACAGACTTTCTTCCATTAATATACGCCATAAAAAGTTCAGTTTTCTTTTACTTAAACAAAAAAATGAAAATAATTAACTTACAAAACCGGACACTTGAAACCAGCAAGAGACACGAGACAGACAAAAATAAAATAATAATCGGGTATGCTATGCAAAACTAGAGAAATGTTCCTGATTATCCTTTTATTTTCTATGTCCTATGTCTCACTTACCTTCAAAGTGTGCTGGAATGTTTTTTTAATTTAGAAAAAAAAAAAAGGCAAAGGAGATCTTCCTTTCTCCTTTGCTATACACAGCACTCGTCGCACAGCACTGATGTACTGCGTAAGCTTGGGAACAAAAGTCCCATACGCATGTGCAGTACATCAAAAAAAGCAACGGGATAGCCGAGGAAAGCAGAAGAACACTATGGACTGTTATACAAAGACATTATTTAAGAAAAGTAAGCAATTATTTTTCTTAAATAACATCATTGTATAATAGCAATAACTGACTTCACCCTTGTGACTAAACCACACTAACTGTGGGTAAATTTTCAATATACCACACCCAAGTGGTCTATTATTGCTATATTATTTTATTACTTGCTGTTCCATTTTGTATTCTATTTTACTATTGCATTGTATAGTACTATTGGAGCTTTTCTCCCAGGGCCTCTGCTGAAAATGGGTCACCCACCCACTTGGGATTTCCCAGTTACCAAATGTCAAATAAATAAATATCCAGCATGCGCACTCTTTCTCTGGAGGTAGCTGTTGGTTCTGCCGTCTTCCTAAAGATGCTAGTAAGTAGTTCATTTCCCTGCTTCGCTATCTTGACATCTGAAAGACAAATATCAGTTTTAAAGAAATTAAGCGTAAACGTTAAGGGGGTCGTTCTAGCCAAGTAATTAACAAATTCTACAAGATCCTGTTCATTGCCTTCCCAAATAAGGAGAATATCTTCCACAAAGTGCTTGAAAAAGGAGATATAGGATGAAAAATGCAATGTAACATTAAAAATACATTCAGCTTCCCACCGATTCAAAACTATATTAGCGTAAGTGTTGGTGATACATCAGATATTTGATGGGACACTTGATCCACAAAATAAAGATGTTATTCATTAAGACAACATCAAGCAATTCACACAAAGTTTCAATTTCCCTTGTAGATTACTTTTAAACCATAAAAATCATATATTGCATCCACTTCATAATCATTCAGGATGACTGTAAACAAGGAATTAATATCAAGGGTTACAAAAATAAAATCAGTTGTCTGTTTCATCTCATATCATTCATGTAATTTACACAAAAAAATCTCCAGTGTCATGGGTATAGCTCTGGACTTTTTTTTTTTTTTTTTTTTTATATATATATATATATATATAGAGAGAGAGAGAGAGAGAGAGTAGCTGAATTATCATTTAAAATTCCAAGGGTAGGCAACATTAATAATAAGTTGGAGGTGTGGGAATGTAACTGGATATTGCATTTGCAAGCTGACTGCAAACCAGGTTTAAATACCACAATTAGTGTAAAACCAATTTTAAGGCAAAAATGTGCCTGAAATGAAATGAAAGAATATTTTATCATATTTGTCTGATCTTGAATTTTTATTATTGTTGTGCTTTTAAGGAATTTTTGCATTAATTGGTGCACTAATTTTATTGGTGGATGTGTCTTGTGATTTTGTCTGAACTTGTTAAACTAGGCAGTTGTTTTTATGCTGCATTTAACACTGATGAAGGGATTAATCCCGAAAGCTTTGTTTGATTAATAAATCTGTTGGCCTTTCTGAGTCGGGGTTTGTTTGGATTTCGCTTGATTGCTACCGTTGACTCTGTTTACTGTATTCATTGATCCATTTTTTTAGAGTCTTACTATTTGGGAAGATTACATGGTCAGAAACTGCTAAAGGAAAGTTGTCACTGCCAGAAAATTCTACTGGCCAATGCATTCACCCTCACACTGTAAGATAACAGAGCTACAACTGCCGTCAGAATGGTGGGGGAGGGATATTAGCATCACTGGGGGTCACAGACCCCAGCAGTAACGGCTCATGAACCATAGTAGTAAGACACTGACTCTTCACTCCTATATTGACCACATTGATGGGTACTTTAACAGAATGGCAGTGCTGCACATTAGTCCTTACTGCTTAAGGTACATCATCAGCAGTGACTGTCTGAACCTGTCACATTATGCCTTGGCTATCAGAGAACAGTAGTAATCTAAATATGGTCTTTCAGTCTTCTATAGACCACCAATATCAGAGAATAATAGTTTTTATAAATCTTACCTTCAGTGCTCTAGGGATCACAACAGGAATGACTGTCGCACAAAACCAGTGAAATTATAGGCCTGTACTAGTGTAGGGCGATTAGCTATAGTGGCTGCCAAAGAAGGATGGATGTTAACTGTGTCATCAAACAGCAGCCATGGCTGTGAGATAATGACAGTAGCTGGGTGTTACTTCTCTGTGTTAACTTATAAAATGGCTGTAGGGCTGATGTTAATTCTTACCGAAGCACAGTGAGCAGCAGCTATAACAATCAGGAAACATATTGGCTGTGTCAAGGAGTTTAGAGGGCGATTATTAGGAATGAACACCACGCACACACACATCTATCTATCTAGGGATAATGTGGGTGGTAGTTTGACATCTCATGGTGAGTATTTATGTTACAACTTCTAATATATAATTATGTACGTCAGCATGTCATTTAATCGAATGGTAGTTTGACTGAAAGATAGATCAGTGGCCGCAAATGACTGAAAACACATTTGATTGAATCACATTTGATAGGAAACTGTAGAAATGTATATCCAGTGTGATAATGTACTTTCCTTCTATCATAGGAGATGTTAGGGAAGTGAGTCTGGAAGAGCACGTGTGGCTTGACTATGTTCATCATCATGTTGTACCCCCAACTCTCTAGATGTTTGTGTTTCTCTACCAGTAAAGATTCGCTGTGTGCCATGTTTTTATTTTCTCCATGATTGTATGATTGTGTGAATATATATAAATAAGGGGGATGCAAAGGAGCTTGCCCATATATATATATATATATATATATATACACACACACACACACACACACACACACACATATATACATATATATATGTTGTGTAGCATGTTTTCAGTCAGCTGATTTAGTCAAATGAGTTTTTAGTCATTTTTGGGCACTGATTTCTATTTTATTCAAATCAGCATTCAATCAAATGACATAGCATCATATACAAATCATATACACATATAATCATATACAAACCCACCACCAACAAACACAAAATTCACGTACACATATTATTTATATACCATTAATTACCACTGATGAGGCCATAATAGGCCAAATGGAAGTCTGATACCGTCTCTAGTGCTGGACTCGTCTGTTGTCTTTTTTTATAATAATTGCAAGTTATGCACACGTTTTGGAATTTGTGCAACTGCAACTAAATGTGGACTTTACTTCTAAATATCATACCCTTTCTGAGTGTTGTACACTTTCCCCATGGCTTTTCCTGTACTTTTCTGTTACTCAGACTTCAAAGTTTCTTAAAGTTCTACCTAGACTAAAAATGATGTATCAAGATACTGGACACTATATTTATACTTGGAGAAGGTTCAAACTTTTAATAAGCCAGATAACTGCAGTAGTCTATGGTGTTATTACTTATCTTTCGCTTGATTCCAGTTACACAATTATCTTCACTAATATGCTTTCTGATCAAGGATAGAGGTTACAGGTTTCACCAGATCTTACCCATTGCAGATTCACCTCAGCATACTGACACCTTCAAAATGTCTCTGTACTGTATAAAAGGTGACACTTCATTTCTCATTACTCTGCTCGACCATCATAGGAAGATGTAGAAATCCATGTCGGGCACATCCTTCACTGGTGAACTTAAAGGATAGATAATTGTGACCTCAGATCTTGTTTCATCTTCTCTTTGATTGAAATTGCATGACAAGAAAGTTTTGCTTCATGTCTTTTCGTTCCCCACGAAATAACAGTGATGTTGCTATATCAGATTCCACATACCATCCCAGGATACAACTCCTGCCCTCTACAGATTTGTCAACCATGTGACAAGACTAATACCCAGGACTTGCTAAATGCTGTAATGAATTCCATCAAACTGCATACCTTTGTTTCCCCTTCTAGTTTTTAAGAGTTCATGCAGAAGTCTTAATGCTGTGAATTGACTTGTATCAGTTCTGCTTTTTGGCTTTATTCGTATGGTTGATTTTATTTTCATCACCTCTTAATACGTGTGAGCAATAAACATAAGTACTTGTTCCATGTCTCTCTTTTTTTCTCTCTGACACCCTCTGACTACCTTTCCTGTAGTTTAATAATTTTTTTATGTCTCGCTTAAATTCCTTTTTCTGCAGTGTATCTGGAGAAGGTTTTATTGTTATTCTTCTCTGAGCCTTTGCAGTCCTGCTTGCCTTACCTACGTTTTAGTTCATGTGAGAACAATCAGTATGCAATGTTTTGATAAGACTTTAACTCCAAAGTGGTGAGTCTGTTTGCAATCTATCGTCTCCTTTTCCTTCCTTCCTCCCTCATTTCATTTCTTCTGATTCCCCTCCTTTCTACTTTCGTTCCTTCCATCCTTTCACCACAGCATGTCCACCTCATCATCCCAAGGGCACCAGAACCCTAGAGTGAGGGGGAAGGCCCCCCCCCCCACTTTTGCATGCCAGCCATCCAACTTACATTTACTTTGGACTGTCTCAAAGTCTGAGATCGCACCATTACAACTCATTTAATTACAAATTCCATCTCCGAGATTGCACTACAGTGAAGGAAATATTTCCTGAACCCCAATGTAGTGCGATCTCGGATCTCGGTTCAGGCAGCTGTATCAGTAAATACGCAGTGAGCGTGGCAACGAGCTAAAGAGTTTAATTAATTTAAACAACTCCAGCTGGCAACTCATTTACAAACTCTGTCTCCGAGATAGCTCTACAGTGAAGGAAATGTTAAATTTCCCGATCCCCAATGTAGTGCAATCTTGGATCTTTGTTCAGCTGACAGACAGCTGCATCAATAAATGCGCAGCAGCAGCAGGCTAAAGAGTTCAGTTTAATATACTTGTCTTTGTTGATTAACTTGTTTGTAGGGGCAGCAAGAGACAGAAAGGAAAGGAGGAAACATACGTGGGGGGAGACAAAGATGAGGGTTTTGGTGATTGCAGACTGAGTAATCAAGAAGATTATTTGCAAGGGAAATGGGGAGACCAGATTATAGAAAAACGAGGTCATAGGGTACAAATTTAGAAAGATGTTGGAAGAGGAGATGAAGGTGGTCACCAAGTGCATGTAGATACCAATGACAACCCAGAGGAGACAAGTCAGTTGGTAGCAAGCAGGGCCGGGGGGGGGGTGTAACAGAGAGATGTCAGGATAGGAGTTTGGAAGTACTTTCTCAGAAGTGTTTCTTAAACAACTAGTCTGAAGAAGAGTAGAGTGTTACCTGTATCTGATGAAACAAACAAGAGACAAATGTTAGTACAAGCAAACACACCTTGTCATCTCCCAAAGTACAACCAGCCAGTGACAGGTAAAGGAAGCAAATTAGTAGGCATGTAGTATTGTAGTTAGTAAATACAGGTGGTACTTATTTCAGTTTGTTGACTGGAATAATCTGAGTTGAGTAAGCTAACATGTTTGTTTCTTAAGTTGTTTATTAAAGTAGAATTCTTACGTGACTGAATTGAAGTTAAATCGGATTGGGATCTGATAGCTCGCACTGTTGTGTTCTGCCTCTGCTGCTGGCTTCCTTCACTAACTTCCACTTGTGTGGGGGGGTTCAACTTTAAATTCTGGTGGACTGGGCCATATTGCACTAAGCAGGTGCATTGGTCTGCCTCCCCCCTGCCTGACCTGCTTAATAGTTCAGTCTGGTCAGGGTTCAGTGGCAGGTCACAGGTGTAAAAAATGCCACTTAAAGCCGTTGTGTTCTTTCTCTGACCTTACCAGTTCCTGCACTTTTTATTCTTGCTCTATAAATGTAATCCAGACCTCCTTCCCTACTCAGTTAATCGAGAGTGAGTAGTGAACTGAAGTTTGTTGTTTCTCTCTCTTGAAGAAGAAGAGTAAAAGAGTTTGAAGTGAATAGAAGTCCATTTGCTGTCAGTGCCGTGGTGGTGGTATGTTAAATATATTACTGTCTTATTGCATGAAGTTGTAGCCTCTGCAGCCAGTGTTTTATCAATTTTATCTTCTGTTTTTTTTTTTTTTTGTTTGGACTTTGGTAACTGGACAGGAAAGGCACTGGGTGAGGGTTTTGGGTGTAATCTAAGGCAGTGAAGAGGTCGTTGAGGAAAGGAAACTTTCATTTCATTACTTTATTACATGTGTAGGGGTTTTTACACACAGACTAGTCTTCCTTTCTAAAAGGAGGAAAAACAAATTGTGTCTAGTATAAAATAGCAGATTAATGTCCACTCAAAGATTTTATTTAAATACAAAGAAGTATTTAAGCTTTGTAACTTAAACATGAATGATGAGAGAAATGAAGAAAGAGAGTTGGTGTGTTGACAATGTTGTGTTTAAGTCAGATATATTTTTCTTCATATTATAGTTCTGTATAACTTCAGTGAGCCATGCAGACGTCTGCATCTAAGTGAATACCTGATGCTGTGCAAATGGAATGTTGCTTCTGATCTAGTAATTTATTCTTTATTTTTATTTTATTTATTTGCCCTTTGTTAACCTGGTTAGTCCAACTGAGCCATTCGGCCCGTTTTCAATGTATACCCAAGGAGAAAAGCTCTAGCATACAAAATTAAATGAGTTACGTAGGATAAAATGTATAATCAAAGAATACAAATGTTAACAATGCAATGTAGAAAAAAGAATGAAAATTAGTAAAATAACAAAGTACATAAAATCTACATCCAGTGAAGAAGAGCATGTCTGAAAGCAAAAGTACAAAAACATGGGAAAGTCATGAAAATACAGGTTACAACTCATAAAAATAAAATGTATAATGTATGGAAACAGAGTCGGTGCAAGCATATCCTTTACATGGTAGCATAATAATAGTATAGAATTTTGAACAGATTGATGCTAGAATTGAGAGAGTAAGATCGACATATTCTGAAAAGTAAAAGAGAGGCGCACGTAAATTGGAGTGGTAATGGGAATGAAGGGGCGTTATGGTAATGGCAACATCTTAAGTTCAGGAAGTAGTTTTTGACTTCAGTTTTGAAGCAGATGGTACTATTAATGCTAAAGATGCTAGGGGGGAAGCCTATTCCAAGCTTGGGACACTGAATTTTTTTAGTGGAGTTTGCCAATATTTTTGTTTGGTTTGTAGATATCTAGAAGGTTCTGGTCAGAGCTCAGAAGTGAATGAGCTGAGATATAAGGGAATTCTATGGAAGAAAGAGAGGGACAGGCTAAAGGTTTATGTAGTAGAGAGTATGTGAGCTGCAGCTGGGGAAAGAAGCAGGAACTGGGGGAATTCAAGCCATTGAAGTTGGTTCAGGGCAAGGCAATGATGTGATTTGTATGGCTGGTTACAAGTGAATCTGTCTATTGTTATAGGTTTGTTCAAGTTTGTTAGTAGGGATGACTGGAAAGGGTAAGGATAGGAGAGGTGTAGAGAAGGCGTGGAAGGAGGAAGGCTTGACCTAGAGTGGGTTTGGATTTGGGAGCTGGGAATTTTGTGTCTCTGTAGAGAAGACCCAATTTCTGGTTAGTTTTTTTTTAATACAGTGTTGTATATAGATGTCAAATTTTAGCTGGTCATTGATTATAATACCAAGTATCTGGGTGTGTAGATCTGCTTTGATAAGAGTGTTATTGAACGAAGAAATGGCAAAGGTGTTTCTATGCTGGGAGAGGGATTTAGGAAGGAATAGCATGAGCTTAGTCTTTTTGGAGTTAATTATAAGTTGGTGTTCCATTTTTCCACAGATGAGAAAGTGTTTTGAGTGATGGAAAGAAGGTTAGAGATGTCTGAGAAAGAGATGAGAGTAGAGTCATCAGAGTATTGTATAAGGGAGGAAGTGGTGCAGGAGGAGATTATTAATGGAGATGTTGAAAACGAGAGGACCAAGGATCGAGACTTGAGGGATGCCAGTCTGGATAGGTAGGAAAGGGGGACATGTGGATTGTTATCTGACAGACAGGAGCCTGTTTGAGAGAGAGATCGAGAATCAGTAAATAGTAGAGGGGAGAGGTTCAGATCAGTTAGTTTGGCAAGTAGCTTGGAATGAAAGACAGTATCGAAAGCTTTAGAGAGGTCAAGGAAGAGGCAAGATACAAGACTATTTTTGTTCCTGGCTTGAGCAACAGTGTGAGTGAAAGATAGGAGGGCAGTGGAAGTGCTATGATTAGGCCTGAAGCCATGTTGAGAAGGGATCAGAAGATTTCCATCTATTAGTTACTTAAAAAGCTGGTTATGAAGACATTTCTCAAGGATTTTGGAGAGTGGACAGAGAATGGCAATGGGTCTGTAGTTAGATGGATCTGTGGAGTGGTATGGTGTAGAAAGATTTCCAGATATCAGGGACAGTGGAAACTTGGATAGATCTGTTTACTAGGATTGAGACAGGGTAGTCTATGGAGTGGGCTGCGAGTATAAGAAAGAGGGAAGGGAGGCTGTCAGTAGAGGGCGAGAATGGTTTTAGTTTTAGTAGAAGGGATTTTATGTAAGCAGTGGTGACAGGGTTGAGTGAGAGAAAAGCATATTTTTGCTTGTTATATGTGTGGTGTGAGTGAGGTTTTGAGATTGGCAGGTTTGAGTTAGTTTTTGAATAGATTCAATGAAGTGGGTATTTAGTAAGGTGGCAGTTTCTTGGGGAGTATTGTTAGAATAGGGGTTGGGGGTGGTAGGTTCACCAGGATGCAAGATTTTATTGATGGAGTGCCAGATTTTTTGGGTTAGAATTGTGGTTGAATTGGGCATTATAACATAAATATGTATAATTAGTATATCTACAACTGTATATATATATATATATATATATATATATATATATATATATACATATATATATATATATATATATATATATATATACATATATATATATATATATATATATATATATATATATATATATATATATTATTTATACATGTGTGTGCACATGCATATGCTGTAGTTTACAGTAGCTAAGGCAGCACCTGTTTTGTCTTTTGGAATGTTCTACTGCTGGAGATGCACTCTGAGCATGTGCAGGAGCTCATACCAATTTGCCAAAGGTAATTTCAACAAATGGAAACAAATCAAAACCCTTTTCTGAAACCACCTTTGAACATTGCAACAATTTTTTTGCAAGGGGGCAACCACCTCATACTCCCAGGTGTGGGGGTACACTCCCCACACCCCCATGGACTTAACTGTGAAGTCACACAACAGTGGAGAAAAAGCAAACTCCAATGTCAGCAAAAGTAGTTTCAGTGAAAAGCACTTGCTCATTTTGCATTTGCAGAAACTGCATCCTTCCAAATGACATGTTCCCAATTTAGCACATCTTACCTCTACACAGAAAATTGGTGCTTGGATCATGCTTCTTAATTGGAGGAAGCCTGCCTCCCACTCTAGAGCTTGCCCCCAAGAGAGTATCTGGGTAACTTTGGGGATGCACAAAAGACCTGAACAAGTCATGCTGGCGAGACAGATACATCACCCAGAGATTATCACGTTTCTGACACAAGCTTCCAGTTCACATGAAACAGGGCCCCTCCCTGACCCTCTTCAAACACAACCTAGATCAATGGGTGGGTGACTGCAAATTCATTCCTGGGGTGGTGCCCATGTCCCTCTTGGACAGAGAAAGTTGATATTAACTACCATTAACCCTTACCTCTGCAAACTTTACTCACTTGACCATCAACAATTGGAGCAACTTGGGATAAATATGGCTAGGCTTGTAAGGGCTCTAGGGCCATTAGCCTAGTAACCTCCGATGAACCTATTAAGGCAGGGGTTCCCAAAGTGTACACTGTGCACCCTGGGGAGCTGTGGCTTCCTCACAGAGGTGCCACAAGCTAGCAGTACTGGCATCAAGTATACTAGAGCATGTAAGAGACTACCAGGAGAAAATACAAAGGAAATCTTCAAAAATGTTATTTCAAAGCCCCAACATAGATTATATATAAAAAAAAAACACTTTAAGACTCTCCCACTACTTTGGTAATTTGGCTGGGGATTGGCTATAACTAAGGAAGTAGTGGGTGGTACTGTCTTAGAGTCTGCGTACAAAGATGACAGCCTGTGGAGCCCGAAAACGCATACCGGCTCATATGTATTTTATACCTTTTCGCTGTGATGGTCTGAAGTCAGTTAATGTTCCCCATATAAAGCTGCAGTACCAGCAACTTACTGTATCTGTCCAATCTGAATTTTGAAGTATAATGGCTACCTCTAAGTGTGTAAAGCTTACTGGGGCCCCGACCCAGGAGCTGCTGAAATCTGTGGACAATGTCTTGTTTGACTGTGATGGTGTACTATGGCATGGGGACTCAGCCATTGCTGGGGCATCAGAGGTCGTTAAACTGTTAAGGAAGAAAAACAAGTGGGTATTTTTCACGACAAATAACAGCACTAAAACTCGGGAGCTATACATACAGAAGTTATGTAAAATGGGGTTTGAGGCTGTGAAGGAGAAGGTGTTTGGCACAGCATATTGTACCTCAAGCAGGTTGCCTGCCTTAACAGTGGGAAAGTTTACCTGATCAGTGGAAAAGCATTGAGTGAGGAGTTGGCCAAGGTTGGCATCTCATATGTTGGTCCTGGCCCTGACCCTGTCTTTGGTGCAATAAGCAATTGGGCTTTTGTTCCTTTGGATCCAGATGTGAAGGCCATTGTTTTGGGCTTTGATGAACATTTAATTTACCTTAAGCTAACCAAAGCCCCGTGTTACCTGAAGCAGCGGTTCCCAACCACCAGGCTGTGGAGCAATTGGAACCGGGCCATCAGGTAAGTGAATGCCTGTATGAGTGTGTGTGTGTCTGTCTGCGTGTGTCAGCGAATGTGTGCATGAAAGCAAAAGTGTATGTGTGTGTGTTTGAGAGAGCGATCGGGAGAGTGAGAGTGATGTGTGAGTGAATGCAGGAATGAATGCAAAAGAGACTCTGTGTGTGTATTTGTATGTGTGTGTCAAGAGGAGGGGGGGGGGTGAAGAGTGAGAGTGATCCCTCGCAGCAGCAATGAGGTCTGTGTAAGTCTGGACCATACCACTGGACACATACCTCTCATACTCTTAGATCAAGAAATCTGGACAAAAATAGTGGTGGTATAAAGGCACAAATTAGGAACACTTTTAAGTACAGCTCTCACAAACTTAGAAAGTTGATAGAAATGCAGGTTTTGCATTAGCATGAATTTTCTGAAGGGTATGAAGTATGAAACTCAACTGTCTGTCATTGTTTTCTGTCTTCAGCCTCAATGATCTGCCAGTGATCTGCCAGAAAACAACAATTTTATTAGAAAAAGACCAAAAATATGAGGCAAAAATCTGGACATTCTGCAAAAATCTATACAGTTGAGAGGTATGCTGGACAGAGCTAAATAATAGGGACAGATTTTAAATATTGCTCTTATAAACTTAAAGTTAATAAGGTTGCCATTAGGTTTGCTTACCTCTCAACTATAGCAGGTCAGTGTGTTATGGTGTTAAGCAGAATGTCCACTTTTTTTTGGTAATTGTCTTTTTATTGTACTTTTGAGCTTTTCTCCCCAGGTTTCCTAGTCCAGTCGGGCAGCCTCGTTAACCAAATGTCAAATAAATGAAGTATGCACTTTATATGTGCTGCAGGGTGCTTGGGAAAACCTGGATTCAGCAAGGGAGACGAGAATCGAAAAAGTTTGGGAACCACTTTATTAAAGGAATCACTCTGCTATGTCAGCATTTGCAACTAACAGGTCTTTAGAATATTTCAGTTCCTTAGATTTGTTGAGATCAATGCTTAGTAGGGTGCCATTTACAGATTTTGAAGTACTACTTGGGAGACTGCTCTGCAGTGATGGGAACACCTGAAATGGCAGGAATCATAAGGAATGCTTTTCCCTTACTGAATACAAATGATAAATTGTTACAGAAATGTTTTGACACAAGGCTGCACATAAGATGACTTGTACCATACTGCCTAGCTAAATGTTAATAACTAATTTTGTTGTTACATCATCAAACTTGAAGCCATGGCTTATGAACACTCATGTCAAGTCAGCTGGCTAAGCTGAAAACTAATCTTACCCTGTGTAGTGAGCAAAGTCAAACAGCTGTTGTGGTAGCTAAAAAGACTCGGGTTAGTGATTAGCCAAGTATGAAGTAAGGGGGCCCTGTGAGTGTCTAGCAGATTCTTCTGTTTTGTATCATGAGAAGTGACAAGTGTAGAGTATAAATACACCCTATTCATTACCACAGTAATTGAGGCAAATTGCTGTAATCGAAAGATGGGTGATGCTTGTCATAGTAGTAACACAAAGGGGCACTGGTGGACACCAACAGTGATGGAAAATGCAAAGTTAAAACAAAGGCTTTCGATACACTATTAGCAGGGATGTCAAGAGGTCAGGAAGGCTGCAGTATTTTGAAGTGAAGGCCAAATTATGGAGTTTGGTGAGGTCATGACTGATGACTTTTGGTTGGCCTCAGAGTTTCTGGCAATCCATGTGATAATTCTGGACAGGGAGAGGGAAAGACATTGGTCATGCTGTTCTCAGCAAGAGCAAATAAATACTGACCTTGAATGGCAGCATTGTCAGGAGGGAGAAGGAATGCTTTGAAGAGCCAGTTGGACATGGCCGCCTTTGAATAGGTATTACCAGAAGCAACTACTACAGATGGACCTATTTCTGTACTACAGAAAACTGCAGTGCTTAAACAGTTCTGAGCTAGCAAGGCTGTAACTGAGAATGTCTACTTAAATGTGCTTAAGATGCGTGATATTGTTCAGATGTCTTGGGTAATGCATCACTTGAATATTGTATGCCAGATAATGACACCACTTCAGAAATGACAAACTGGGGAGATGGTCCCATTTTCAAAAAGTGATCCTTGAATGTTTGCTCCTATTATAGAAGTATCAGACTCATTAGGGTCTCTAGGAAAGTCTGTGCTAGCATGCTGAATAGAAGACTTCCTTAGATAGTTAAGCCTCTGACACGGGAAGAGTGATGCATATTCAGGGTATCGCCTTACGTAACCGAGAGCAAGACCTGGTCTGTCAATCCTATTTCATTAAAAAGTGTCTTTTTGATAATCAGTTTAACTTAACCCTAGGTTTTGTAATCTGAAAGTTAGTTATACAGGCAGAGCTTATTCATGGGGTGAACTCCCAGTATGGTGATATGCTTCTCCCATAAAAACATTTTTTTTTGATGAGGCCCCATTTGATCAAATGGACTTGATGATATGTGTATCAGTTTAAAATGGCTTAATGACATATGCCACATCAGTTGTTAGGCCTGACTTTGAAGTGGAGAATCAGATCATTGTCTTTGCAGAGAGTGGAGGGGTCAGCGGAGTTCAATATGGTATTTTTGGACCTGAAAATGGCATATTACAATATTTCACCGAGCATCTTGTGGGTGCTGTTGCAATGGTATGGGGACACAGAACTATTTCTGCAAGTTGTTCTGTCTTGGAATGTTGGGAACGAGAGTTGCATCTGCATTCCCGGAACTAAATCAGGTGTATATAAGCAGGGGATAGGACTCTGTCAACACTGCCAAGAGTATGTGTAATCTTCTATCCTGTTTGTGCCATAAGTGAGTTTTGTCACCCCGCATCTTTACTAGTGTCATGGAAAAGGGATTAAGTCTCCAAAGGACAAGAAATGTGAGTCCACCAGCTAAATTAGAGCTCTACCAAATGAAAATCAACAAGAAAAGTGTACAGATGGGAGTGCAAAAAACACTGGATTTTTAATTATAAAAAAAGGATTTCCAAAAAAAAAATAAACAGCAAAGCTATGATTATGCACTGAGAAAGTAGTCTCAATAGCACTGCTGCTTGTTATTTGTGGAAATTCTCACTGGATTTTTAAAATATGGTGAGTCTGGTGCTCTTCTGAGTACATTTCATAGGGAATTAAGTTACAGGCAGGCATCTGAGGATATCCATCTAGGGGTAAGAGGGTGACATTAATATCTATCTGGGAACAAGAGGATGACATTAATATCCATCTGGGGACAAGAGGATGACTTTAATATCCAGCTGGGAACAAAAGGATGACATTGTTGTCTACAGAGAGTGATCCAATGATGGTGGCTTTCAGCCTCCAACAGAGCAGTTCATTGCTGATTGTGAAGAGACTGGGCAAGACGTCATGTGCTACCATGTGTCCACCCTGGGCTACTCACTGCTCAATGTCCACATCCCACCTTATGTGTTTACATTTTTCCTTATGTCTGTTTCAACACAGATGTAGTGCATCCTAGTCTTGTGTGTGTGGGTGGGTGGTGTACCTCCATAGGCAACCTCCCTCAGTTATGTCACAGACTTACTATGTAGCTATGTCCATGAATGTGCTGTGCTGCTCTGTCCCTGCTGTGTACTCTATCATATCTGTCCTGCCTCCTGTCCATCTCTGCTGTTGACTGTGCATCTGGCATTGGTGTTCCCATTCAGGGGAGCCATTGTTTTATGCATCTGTGCAGGACAAGTCTACCTGCTCTTCAACTCCTCTCCCACCTTCCCTTCCTGTGCGCTCTCCCCTGTTCTTGTCATCTGATGGGTGACTGTCCTGTGTGCTACTACCATCTGTCATTATGTCCACCCTGCCCAGTGTGTCTCTCTTTTTACTGCATGTTTCGCATCTGTGCATCACAGGTGTTTATATGCCCATCATGGTTGGCAGCAGGCTTCAGACTGTTGGTTTACATACCATCCTGCTCAGCTTGCTAGAGTTCTGACGTATTGTGGCATCTCTTACTTGGTGTTTGTGTGTTGCTTATATAGTTTATGTGTTTCTGACATGTCACTGTGCATAGTAGCCACTACATACTAACCTTCATTGAACTCCTGTTATTCTGTCACCTTCCTATGTTTCTGGGAGCACCCCCCCCCTGTTTAGGCCTTGCCCATATTTCTTTTCCTGCGAGATTGTTAGTGTTGTTTCTATGAGCATGTTATGGGAGCATGCTCCTACACAGATAGTTGTGTTCTGCTTCATACTGTGTCTTTCTTAACCCAGCATACACTGCTGTATCTACCCTTGCACTGAGTGTACACTTGTTCCATGATCCCTTACAGCCCAGCAGGCAGTACTATTCTTTTCCTACAGATGTCCCAACTGTGTGACTGCATAGACACCTAGCCTGTGTGTAATGTTTTATTTATTAATTTTAATGGTGCTGTGTGTCCCTGCTTGCTACTGCCTCCTGCTGTCCTTTCTAGTGTGGATGTAGTTGGTCATCCATGCTTCTTCCCCTGGGCTGTAATTAAACAGTAGGTTTCCATAGCTGTATATGGCTATCCTGTGCCCCTTAGTGCTTTTCTTCTTTTACCTGCCTGCAGTTCCTCTTCCACCTTGTTCAGCTTCTGCCTAACACAGAAGAATTGCAGGTCACCCTTTTTTAAACTTCAGGATTTGTTTGCCATGACGAGATTGTGGCAGGGTTGTGGTTAGCGACTGTTTTTTTGGCACCATTAACACAGTATTCCAAATGCCATTTGTATAAAGTGAAACAAATGAAGCTAACACATAATAATAATGTCTGTTGAAATGGCTAAACAGCAGATCACAGTGGCAAGTACCTCAGAATCCATTTGTTTTTTTTTTTCCACAGTTAAAACAAGGGCAGTTGGTGAGCTCAGAAATATACAAAATATTAAATGGCTATTCATCTAGCATAATTGGTTATTTTTCTATCTTGTTTTTTTAACAGCATGTCAAAACGTCCTGTAGTGTTGCTCACAGTGGTCTGTGACTTTATTGTAAACCTGCAGTAAAAACAACGGATTGTGAAGGCTGTCTTTGTATTTTCTGTTCTATAAACTATAAATAAATGTAAAGTGATAAAAATTGTGGCAGATGACATAGGAGTGGTACAAATTTAGCAGTATAAAACAACTAATGTGCAGCTACAGTACCTATAGAGGTGATATGTAAAAACAAGAACAAAAAATACATATGCAGTTAAGCACACAAAAACTTAGTAACTGACAATGTAGATTCAGATCAGTATAATTGCTGAAATGAGACTAAGAGTGAAACAACAATGCACAAAGATTCCTCACCGTTGTATAGCAGTACAGCAACAAGTTCATCAGACACAAAGAAAAGGGAAAGATGTGGATGGTAGGAAATGGAAGGCCATTTCGCAATCTCAGCAGTCCAAAGTATTAATACACGCTTTTGTTATATATTTACATTCTGTTGCTTCTCTGCATCATTGAGAGCCTAACTTTCCAGTTGGGTACATTACATTTCTTTATTTCCATTTATTACCTAGGAAATTCCAACCCAATTTCAGTGAAGGCACAGGAAAAAAAAGGCCCAGTAATGCACTCTAACAAATGATCACAGCAGGCACCTCTACAACTTGCATACATGCAGAACATTAACCTTATCGATTACTGTCAGTGAATAAGCACATATACTTTTTTTTTTTTAAGAAACCTGAGATTTATGTATGTAATTTCGGTTGCTGATGCTATGGTATAGATAACATTCTTTTGAAGTACTGATTAGTTCACTAAGTGCTCACTAAGTGATAGTTTTATAATGTGCTTAGCATGTAATGCTATGTTTTATAATGTGCTTAACATGTACTGCTATGTTGTGATATTTGCTCTCTATAGTTCTATGCAATGTATTAGCGCTTGCTAAAGTTACTTTGACCTTACATTCATAAAATGTGTTACCTTCTCTCTCTTAGAAAAGCCAGTATCCTCTTGTTGTGATACACCATGTTCCTTCCACCATCTCTAGCAGCAAGGTTAACCTATGTATTAACTTTATTGCCTCCATATAATATTTCAGTTTAGTACAATTTTTCTCTTTTCTTTCCTCTCAGAGCCTGTGGGCATTACATCAGACTCTTTCCTTTACATTGCAGGATCTCCTACACAAGGCACAAATTTGCAAAAGCTTTCACTGAAAATGGTGTCTCTGTGCAGTGTAAGCAAATTTAACATGAAGAGCTTTGCTGTGTATTAATTGTAACTAGTCAAATATGTGCTTGCCCTGTGCTGGAAGGTGGCGGTGATATTTCCCCAAAAAGATTAGTTATTGCACCCTAAGGACCACTTAACAAATTTGCCACTGTCCTGTCACTTGACCATTAAATTACACTGTGTAAACCAGTTAATTTGTGTCCCTAGTTTCTTGCCTACATTCAGTAAATGTAAGAAAACCTGTTCAACTTTGTGACTCTTTCCTAATTGTTAAACATCAGACATAAACTGATTGCTCTCGGTAATAATCAGAGTGGAGAACTGCCATT
>NC_056743.1:455782159-455787159 GCF_019279795.1 Protopterus annectens
GGGCCCCGAAGGTACCCAAAAAAAACTGGACCAACAGGCAGCTCAATGCTTCCCAGTCCCACTGGTAAGCAAGGGAACTTCCTCTCTTCCAAATTAGGCAAAGAATCAGTAACAGGAACTACAAACAAAGTCCAGGGATCAACAACTCTGAAACTGGACTACTCTAGCTCAGTAAGGCGGGAAAAACAAGAGATTTTTTTTGGGTTTTTTTTTTTTTTTTCAGAAACAAGGAGAAACATATACAGTAGACACTTTTAAATGCTATAAATAGGCTATCACAGCCTACAGAAACAATTTGCAACAATTACAGATTTTAAAAGTAACAAACTGAGATTTCAAGTGCAATAACAGAATAAATGCAGAAAAACAAATACAATGTATCAGCAAAGCAGGCGAAATACATTCGCTAGGTAATTAGAAGTGGAAAGCCACAAAAAAATGTACTTAAATCAGGTAAAGTCGCTTTTTTAGCTCTCTGAAAGCCTGGATTACTCTGCTGGCCACCACAAGGATCTGTGCTGAGTAGGTACAAGCTGGAAAACGCACGTTTAGCGTGTTTTATATCAGGGGGCTGAAAAAAGCTAGGAACTGGCCCAAAACGACAAATAGACTACAAGTTACTGGCTGAAACCTCACAAAACTGGACCAACAGGCAGCTCAATGCTTCCCACTCCCACTGGTAAGCAAGGAAACTTCTTCTCTTCCAAATTAGGCAAAGTAATCATCCAAAGGCAGGCGTCCACACTGGTGGACCCCAGCCATAAATAAACTGTACAACAGAAGGAGGAAGCTACTACATGATAGAGCAAAATCCCTAAAAGAGAAGGCATCTCTGATCAGTACTAGCAAAAAATTACGATCCCTCATAAAATCCTCCAAGGCCAGCTTCGAGAGAAAAATTGCACAGGACACTAAAGACAATCATAAGGCTTTTTTCAGTTATGTTAGGAACCTGGGATGCAACTCCTAAACTAGTTCTGAGTTGATTCTAAATGACAAAAAATACACTGAACCCACAGACATCGCCAATATCCTGGCAGTCAGGTTCAGTGCAAACTTCTCCCCCCCCCAAAAGAGCAAGTATCTATCCCGGCAGAGTAGAGCCTCCCAAACATCTCTGATGCTCAGGTGAAGGCCGCCCTCTCCAAAGCAAAAAACACTGCTTCCATAGGACCAGATGGTGTCCCGGGTTGTTTCCTACATGAACTCCAAGAAGAACTAATCCCTCAAGTAAAACTGCTGTACAATCTCAGCCTCACTACGGGATATGTGCCCAAAGAATGGTGTACAGCAACAGTGGTCCCACTCCACAAAGGTGGCACCTCTGCAGACCCTGGAAAGTATTGCCCCATAAGCCTGACTAGCCTAGTATGCAAGGCTATGGAGAGGATCATCATGGAACTCATAAAGACATTGGGGACCTACAGACACTAGATCCTACCCAATTTGGCTTCGTCAAGGGCAGATCCTGCCTTTTGAACCTGGTCGACTTCTTCGAAACAGTCACCAAGGACATAGATGAAGGGAAGGTAGTCCACACAGCCTATCTCGACCTCGCAAAGGCATTTGACACAATACCCCACTCAGGCATCATAGATAAGCTATCCAGCCTAAATATAAACCCCTATGTCACAGGATGGGTCACAAACTGGCTCAAAGACAGAACCCACAGAGTCAGAGCTGCTGGGGCCATTTCAGACTCGAAACCGGTCACAAGTGGCGTCCCACAAGGTTCTGTCCTGGGACCTCTCTTGTTCGGTATTTACTTTCCTGAGGTACAGGCCAACGTGGGAGGACTATGGCTCACCAAGTTCGCAGATGACTGCAAACTGGGCGCCATAATTGACTCTCCAGCTGACACAAGCATCCTTCAAAAAGGTCTCGCAGAGACGGATAACTGGTGCCAAAGCCATGGTCTAAAGCTAAATGCCAAAAAGTGTATAGTCATAACCTGTGGCAAAAACAATGTGCCCACAAATTACCACATAGGTGGTAACCCGTTAAGTACAGAGAAAGTAATTAGGGATCTGGGGACCCAAGTTGATAGCAATCTCTCCTTTGACAACCACATTGCCAAAGTGGTTAGAAAAACCTTCTACATAGCTCACCTCATCATGAAAGGATTCACATCTAGATCAAGAGAGGTAATCATGCCCCTTTATTCATCCCTTATCAGGCCCATCATAGAATACATTGCCCCCTTTGGGATGTACCTTACCCGACACCTGCAGCAATTAGAAAGACCCCAAAAGTACCTCACCAGGAGGATCAAGGGACTCAAACAGATGCCATATGTTGCTCGGTTAAAAAAACTCCAGCACTACTCAGTTGCATACCGCCTACTTCGAGGCTATCTATGCCTGACATAAAGCTGTGTCTAACCCAGAATTAATGGACATGCTCCACCTCAGTAAATCTAAATCCCTTAGAGCCATGCGCTCAAGGGACTTGAACCTCAGCACAGAAATAAACAGAACATGCTGGAGGGACAGATTCATAACCCAGAGGCTCCCTTCGCTCTGGAATAGAATTCCAGTTCATGTTAGGCAGAGCACCTCACTGACTCTCTTCAAGAAGAATCTTGATGAGTGGATGGGGGATCGTAGGTTTGTCCCGGGGATTACTTCCGTGTCACTATTAGACAGAGGCACAGTAAACTAAACTTTAAAAAGGGCACAGTATACTCAAATCAAGGGGTGGCATAAACCAAACAGAATCGGGCTAGGCTTATAAATGCCCCAGGGCAGATAGCCTAGAATGAACCTATGAAACCTATATGTGTATATATATATATATGTGTGTGTGTATATATATATATATATATATATATATATATATATATATGTATATATATATATATATATATATATATATATGTGTGTGTGTATGTATATATATATATATGTGTGTATGTGTATATATATATATATATATATGTGTGTGTGTGTGTATGTATATATGTGTATGTATATATATATATATATATATATATATATATATATATATATATGTATATATATATATATATATATATATATATATATATATATCTATATAAAACTAAAATTAACCACACTCAAAAAAATTGAATGAAGAGAAGAAATTTTAAGTAAGAAATGAACTTCGTGACAATAAAAGCATTCAAAAAAATAGTAAATCACACCAACAACTCTTGTAGAACTTTAGCGCTTTCGTCTTATTTATTATCAAGACTTCTTAAGAAAGACATGTTTCATAAGTATGTGCATCCATTTTCACTTCCTTTATATACATTAGTTCTAGCAGGCCATTTAAATTAACAACAGTTCCTTTCCAATAGTAAAGTGGGAACAAGCAGGGTGCCGTGTGCATTTTCATTGACATTACAATCGCAGTTACATAAGGTAAATTATTCAGACAGTAATAGCCTTGTGGTGCCGTGTGCATACTAAAAGGCATTGTGTGCAAAAAGGAGATTGTGTGCAAAAAAAAAAAAAAAAATTAAAAAAACGGGATACAGTACTACTATTACTGGGATGGACAACCCTGATCACCCTCCCCATTCACTGATACCAGCACCTGATAGCACTGACTTCAGGTCTCCAGCAGGGGTAGGTGACATCTTTAACCTCACCACACGAGTTTTCTCGGAAAGCCATCATAAGGTACTGAAGAAAGGCTTTTCTTTCATTCCGGCGCAGAGAGCCAACACGGCGGATGTTATCCTGGACCTCAAGTGCTACCTGAGAAAGTTACAATTAAAATTAGATATACAACAATACGAAGAGGAAGAAGATGAAGAAAGCTCGGAAGATAACAACAGACCCCTTACCATGAAGAGCCTGTACACTCCTGCACTCTCCAACACACTGAGCCTCTTTGCGAGTACCTGCGAAAGGGATATCAGGAAACTCCTTTCTGATAAGCCCTCGGCAAAGTGGCACAACCTGAACAGGGAAGAAAGACAGGCTTGGAAGGAACTGAGTAAGGACAAATCCCTACAGATCATGAAGGCTGACAAGGGATCCGGGATAGTAGTGATGGAGCAGGAGAGATATATCCAAACACTTGAAGCATCCATCATGAATAACCAGTTCTACAAAAAGGTCAACATCAACCAGGTACAACAAAACTTTAAACAAATTGACAACCTACTGTTGGAACTGTACCTCAGGGATGAGATCTCTCAAGACAAAAAAGACTTCATGCAGGTCATGACACCCAGCCTTGGAAAATGTTTTGGAATCCCTAAGGTTCACAAGAACCCTGAAAATCCACCTTTCTGCCATGTGGTATCGAACCGAAGGACAAAAACAGAAAAGATTTCACAATACGTGGACCACATCCTTAACCCCATTGTACAGAACAGCAAATACTACACCAAGGACTCCTGGGCTTTTCTAAATGACATCTTCAAACTAAGGCTGGATGGAGGGGAATATTTACTGGTCACCCTAGATGTAGAAGCACTCTACACAAACATCCCCCATGCCAAAGGACTGACCCTCACCAGACAGTACCTGAACAGGCACTCCAACCTAAGCGGGACTAAGATTAATACTGTATGCAGGTTAACAGAAGCAGTATTAAGAAATAACTTCTTTCAATTCAACGGGAAGATTTACCACCAACAGAAGGGGGTAGCCATGGGGTCCAAAATGGCCCCAGCATATGCAAACTTAGTCCTCAGTGCCTGGGAAATGGATAAGGTTGAATCACTGCCCAGGTTCAACAACACCATAATGTACAGGCATTATATTGATGACGTCTTTTTTGTCTGGAAGGGGGACAGACTTTCGCTGAGCAATTTTCTGGAAACCCTTTTCCAGAGTCTGGACTTCCTGACCCTCACAGTAGGACATATCGGAACCACCACTCAGTTCCTGGATGTCCACCTCACTATAGACCCGGAAAGTGGACAGTTTGACTCCAACATCTACCGCAAGCCCACTTTCCGGAATAACTATCTAGAGTTCAGCAGTCAGCAGCCGCATTTCATGAAAAAGAATATTGTAAACGGA